>NC_056432.1:30758445-31058445 GCF_018296145.1 Oncorhynchus tshawytscha
GGAGATCTGAGGTCAATACGTTACCTTGCTCAGATTTCTGAGGTCAATACTTTACCTTGCTCAGATTTCAGGGATAGTTTAAACGAAATTACATATTGGTTTCCTTACCCTGTAAGCAGTGTATGGACAAGGTATGGCAGCAATCCATGCTTTGACATAGTTTCCCCCGGCACTGTTTCCAAGTGCTAATGTTTTAGTATTTGTGGCACGAATCCCATTCAAGTCATGGTACCGATATCAGCATTTTTAGCTCATATTCAAATCATCTAAGTGACTTTGTTGAGCTTCATTATCAATTTGAGATACTTTCAGATGATTTGGACACGATGCACAAAAAATGCTAGTATCGGTACCCTGACTTGAAGGGGATTTGTGCCACAAATGATAAAATGTTCCCATTTGGAAACACTGCCAGGGAAGTAAGAAAAAAGCATGGATTGATGTCATGTTTTATCCATAGAATGTTGACAGGGTAAGGAAATCAATGTGTCATTTACTCATTTTTGTGATCTATCCCTTGTAAAGGCCTACATATCTATGACACAGAACCTTGGATACTTCTTCATGTCTCTTACTCATTATTTAACGTTTTATCCTGTGATATGAATATTAAGATAGCAGAGCACATTTGTGAGCATAAGTAAAACTGGTATTTTCAAGATATTTCAAATGTCTAGTTCTCCTCTGGTAATACAGTCAAATCTTTCAGTTTGACAGTTTCCCTTAACGGCCATTCAGGGATTGATTTGCACCAAATGCCAATTGTTAGTACAATTATGATGATTTCATATCCCCCAGGGTATGACTCTGAGGCCACACTGTATGCCAGCCTGTGTGAACAGGAATGTGTGTGTTCAATAATGCAGTATGCCTCAGTAGCCTAACTTAAACCTGTCGCTAACATGTTTCCTTTGACCTGATCTTGTCCACATTCTGATTGTGCCCAAATGTTCTAAAATAGGCCTACACATGGTATTAAAATGTGTCTTGTATCTATCCACTGTGTCTGTCCACCAGGTCCACCAGGTTCCTGTTTTCAAATTATATGATATATATTTTTTATTATTTTTTATATGTAGTTATTTATTTTAAGACAGATATTGATGCCATAATTCAATGGTGCCACTTCTCAATGAGTTTAGAAGATGGGATAATTGTGCCACGATATTGTGCCAGCCCTAATTTGCAATGCACATCCATCTCCAAATACGAGGATGATATGTAAGGGTTCGTATTATCTTTGACATGGCTATCCTGTCTCCTAGCCTGTAGTGTCTGTCTGCAGCCTGCAGACTGATAGTGGGCCAGGCAGGTCAGTAGTAGAGAGAGGCTGAGAGCTGGGACTGTGTTGGTGATGATGACTGTGGCACTACTAGTAGTATCTCAATGTATCAGCAGCCCAGCACTGCCTACTGCAAGTGTTGTGTCTCTGCCCCCCTCTCTCCATCTCCCCTCTCCCTCTCTCTCGCTCTCTCTCTCTCTCCATCTCCCCCCCCCCTCTCTCTCTCTCTCTCTCTCTCTCTCTCTCCCCCTGAAAGAGAGAATGTGTCCAGCGCGTGTAACACAGTCTCTTCTCAAAGCAGTATTGTGTCTCTCTTCCTCCCTCCTTGCTGTGTGTGTGTGTGTGTGTGCGTGCGTGTGTGTGTGTGTGTGTGTGTGTGTGTGTGTGTGTGTGTGTGTGTGTGTGTGTGTGTGTGTGTGTGTGTGTGTGTGTGAGAGATCGTTATGGTGATGGGTGAGATGGATAGGCTGGTGGTCCTTCTGTGCTGTGCTGTATGTGCAGGTTTGGTGCAGTGGATTAGAGGTGCTACAATGAGCTTGAGTGACTAGGCTTCATAATAAAATACCTGAGCACCTGCCTGTCAACAGCCTCCTGCCAGCCATTTGCTGCTGAGGCGGAAGTGATCCATTTGGCGCTTTATGATTGAAGCTTATTGGCTGCCCGAAATAGTGGTGATCAGTTTGGAGTTGAATGCCTTTGACTCTTGTGCCTAGAATTATTATTTGTCTGCTGCACACCTACTGTATCCGTATGGGCGAGCTGTGTGTGTTTGTGAGTGAGTTGCTGCAGTGGGCTGTTTGTCCCACTGGTGTGGATGGGAAGTTTCAGTAGGACCATAAGGCCCATGTCCTCTCCTCTGTCCCACAGTGGGTCCTCTGCAGCTGGACTCAGCAGCTGCTATACACCCTCACCCTCTGGGCTCCAGGGTGGCTGCTGGTGTGGACCAGTGGAGTATTTTTGGGTGAGCGTGTACAAGTCTACCCACATGTAGTGAGGAAGCTGCTTACTGCAGCACACCTCCAACCAGGCCAGTAAAATGGACTGCAGTCGGCCCATCTCTCCTCTGTTAGCCCCGTCTCAGACCCTGTCCCTGTGTTCATTAATCTCTCCCAATAACAATGAGTGTGCGCAATTTCCTGTGGCTGTCAGTTCGGCCCCTGTGGCCCTGTGGGACCCCACAGACAGCTGAGTCAGCAGGCCCGGCCCTGCTCTCAGTCATGTGGCTGTGGGGCTGTGGGGCTGGGTGGCTGTGGGGCTGTGGGGCTGGGTGGCTGTGGGGCTGTGGGGCTGTGGGGCTGGGTGGCTGTGGGGCTGTGGGGCTGTGGGGCTGGGTGGCTGTGGGGCTGTGGGGCTGGGTGGCTGTGGGGCTGTGGGGCTGTGGGGCTGGGTGGCTGTGGGGCTGTGGGGCTGTGGGGCTGGGTGGCTGTGGGGCTGTGGGGCTGTGGGGCTGGGTGGCTGTGGGGCTGTGTGGCTGTGGGGCTGTGGGGCTGTGGGGCTGGGTGGCTGTGGGGCTGGGTGGCTGTGGGGCTGGGTGGCTGTGGGGCTGTGGGGCTGTGGGGCTGGGTGGCTGTGGGGCTGTGGGGCTGGGTGGCTGTGGGGCTGTGGGGCTGTGGGGCTGGTGGCTGTGGGGCTGTGGGGCTGTGGGGCTGGGTGGCTGTGGGGCTGTGGGGCTGTGGGGCTGTGGGGCTGGGTGGCTGGGATGTATACCGCTGTGCACCGAGCAGCAGCTCTTTAATTAAAGCTGTAATGGAGGGGGTCATGTGATGCTGGAGCCTAGGGTAGCCCTTATGGTATTGGAAATCATACCATCAGTATTTCTAAATACCCCGGTGTACGGTATATATGGTACACCACCCAAACCTACATGAACCACCCTCTCACCCTCGCAGCTCATTTGATTAAGGAGAATGACACCCTCTCTGAAAACTATTCGCCATCATTTCTTCTAATAAAAAAACTTCAAAGGCAGGTATCTTTGTGTGTTATATGTCCATGTTCACTCCCAGAGGTCTCCTGCAGCAGCACAATGGTTTTATTACTGTATCTATTATATGTTCACATATCTCCATAGTGTCCTTGACCCTAGGTTCTAGGTAAAAGTGCAGCCACTCTGTTGTGAGTGTAGCTGACTGTGTGAATGAATGGATGGACTGTGAAGAGCAGGTGTTTGGTCCTGATGACTCATGGAGCAGTAGAGTGATTGTGATGAGTGTTGAGTTGAGAGTTCATCAGCTCTTGTTTACTGCAGTGCTCATCTTACTGCTGCCAGTCCAGAGGCCGGCTGATTAGGAAAAACATTATCCTTCTCTGTCAGTCTAGAAGTAATGGCTAACATTGCTTTGTCATTAGAGCTATGCGATTGTGTGCCCCATATAGAGTACAGTAGCATAACCTGATTAGACTGTAGTGATGTGAGGTGTAGTGTGTGTTAGTCTGTAGTGATGTGAGGTGTAGTGTGTGTTAGTCTGTAGTGTTGTGAGGTGTAGTGTGTGTTAGTCTGTAGTGTTGTGAGGTGTAGTGTGTGTTAGACTGTAGTGTTGTGAGGTGTAGTGTGTGTTAGTCTGTAGTGTTGTGAGGTGTAGTGTGTGTTAGACTGTAGTGTTGTGAGGTGTAGTGTGTGTTAGACTGTAGTGTTGTGAGGTGTAGTGTGTGTTAGCCTGTAGTGTTGTGAGGTGTAGTGTGTGTTAGACTGTAGTGTTGGGAGGTGTAGTGTGTGTTAGACTGTAGTGTTGTGAGGTGTAGTGTGTGTTAGACTGTAGTGTTGTGAGGTGTAGTGTGTGTTAGACTGTAGGTGTTGTGAGGTGTAGTGTGTGTTAGACTGGAGTGTTGTGAGGTGTAGTGTGTGTTAGACTGTGGTGTGGTGAAGGTGTAGTGTGTGTTGAGTGTTATGAGGTGTAGTGTGTGTTAGACTGTAGTGTTGTGAGGTGTAGTGTGTTAGACTGTAGTGTTGTGAGGTGTAGTGTGTGTTAGCCTGTAGTGTTGTGAGGTGTAGTGTGTGTTAGACTGTAGTGTTGTGAGGTGTAGTGTGTGTTAGCCTGTAGTGTTGTGAGGTGTAGTGTGTGTTAGACTGTAGTGTTGTGAGGTGTAGTGTGTGTTAGACTGTAGTGTTGTGAGGTGTAGTGTGTGTTAGACTGTAGTGTTGTGAGGTGTAGTGTGTGTTAGACTGTAGTGTTGTGAGGTGTAGTGTGTGTTAGACTGTAGTGTTGTGAGGTGTAGTGTGTGTTAGACTGTAGTGTTGTGAGGTGTAGTGTGTGTTAGACAGGAGTGTTGGCAGCAGAGCTGTGCTGTAGCCTCCCTACCTCCCTCCCAGGTCTGGATTAGTCTCTTTATCAGTCTCTTAGCAAAACACCTTCACCCATGAACACTTTAATACTGCCACCCTGTCAGAGATGCTTTCTGAGTTTAGCTCCCATCCCATCCCCACCTCACTGGTATATCCTGTTACATCGCCTCATTTACTTGCGTTATTTAGCAGTTTGCAGTCTATTCAGATGCCACGGGAAATGATGTCATATTTAGAGGGTCTTAGTATTTCCCTCTATTCCTCCCTCTATTCCTCCCTCCTTTCATGTCTCTCTCTCTCTCTCTTTCCTCGGCCCAGTGCGCTAATCTCCTCCCAATTGTTATTCTGACAGCGCAGCTCTTACGTAACTCCCTGAAACAAGAATTGAAAGTTCAGGCTGATTGAAACGGATTCTCATCATGGTCGATAGAAAATAGAAGAGAAGAGAAGAGAAGAGAGAGAAACAACTCCCCAAAGGAATGTGATATTATGGTGCAGGACAGCAGCACACATTTAAAAGGGAAAAATTTGGTGTCTGTTGCTGGGATTGTGCTGCGCCCCCCACTCCCCTTATCCTTCCTCACCCTAAGCTCCTAATGCCTGGAAGGAGGGGACGGGAGTAAAGACGACAGGAGGTGGTAGCTACGGAAATAGGACAGGGGCTTACAGGGTCTTGATCTCAACAAAGTGTCTTAGCAATGTCCTGTCACCCTCGGCTCAGAATGTCACACGATGTATCTACTGTATCTGCGGTAGTTAATGCATCTGTATGCAGGCAGCACCTATCTCTGCAGAGAGCAGCCAGTCTCTACTGCACTCAGTCTCTGCTCTGCTCGGCACAACAGGGGAGGGGGAGGAGTGTTACTGTATTGTACCATTGCGTCACACTGAAGATGTTCCTTAGATTTGGTCCATGTTGTTGAATGGTTGTTTCATGTTCTAATCATCTGATTCTCTGTGCAAACATTCATGTTATGTCAGACAAATGAATGAGTGAGAGTAAGTGTAATGATGGATGTGTAGTCAGTGTATGTGTTCCTGTTGTAGATGTGTGGTACAGTCAGTAAGGGAGCCTTGTGTCCTGTGTTTACCCCTAACTACAGTGGAGTGTAGATGTGTGGTACAGTCAGTAAGGGAGCCTTGTGTCCTGTGTTTACCCCTAACTACAGTGGAGTGTGGACATTCCACTTGAGTGCATCTTAGAAACCTCAGTGAAGTGCAGTGGAGCCTGTCCCTGTACCCATAATAAAAGGTCCCCTGTGTGTGTGTGTGTGTGTGTGTGTGTGTGTGTGTGTGTGTGTGTGTGTGTGTGTGTGTGTGTGTGTGTGTGTGTGTGTGTGTGTGTGTGTGTGCACATGCACATGCGTAGGATTGAAGCCTCAGGGCAGAACTCAAGATAGCAAGAGACAAGGAGAAAGAAATCCAGAGAGAAGAGGGGAAGAGAGATCTAGAGAGAAGGAGAGAGATCTAGAGAGGAGGAGGAGGAGAGATCTAGAGAGAAGGAGGAGGGAGATCTAGAGAGAAGGAGAGAGATCTAGAGAGGAGGAGGAGATAGATCTAGAGAGAAGGAGAGAGATCTAGAGAGGAGGAGGAGAGAGATCTAGAGAGGAGGAGGAGATCGATTTAGAGAGGAGGAGGAGAGAGATCTAGAGAGGAGGAGGAGAGAGATCTAGAGAGGAGGAGGAGAGAGATCTAGAGAGGAGGAGGAGAGAGAAATCTAGAGAGAAGGAGAGAGAGACTTCTGTATGTGTGATGTCTGCTGTTAATTGTTATTGTTTATTTCACTTTATATATTATCTACCTCACTTGCTTTGGCAATGTTAACACATGTTTCCCATGCCAATAAAGCCCTTGAATTGAATTGAATTGAATTAAGAGATCTAGAGAGAAGGAGGATATAGATCTAGAGAGAAGGAGAGAGAGTTCTAGAGAGGGGGAGGAGATATATCTAGAGAGAAGGGGGAGAGAGATCTAGAGAGGAGGAGAGAGATCTAGAGAGAAGGAGGAGAGAGAGATTGAGAGAGGAGGAGTGTGTGTGAACCCAGTGTGAATCTGCCCCCCTTGCTCTGTGAGTGAGAGAAAGAAATCTGCTGTCCCATTCTCCTGATTTATCACTGACACCTGCCCTTTGCTGCACGTAAAGGGAAAACCACATAACTTCAGCCTTCCTATTGAAACCCCATCCAGGAGAACATTTCAGCACTGCACCAGGACGTCTTTAATTGTGAACTTCCCTTTCCAGTGACTGACGACGATTCAGAACAATCAGGGTTTAAGAGAGTTATTCCAGTTGATGACATGGGGTTTATTTGCAGTTGGAGGAGACTGAGTTCCTGATTAGAGTCTGACTTGACATGCTGAATTAAACTTGTTTGGTCCCAAGCAGGGTATTGAAATCTGTACGTTAGAATAGCTTAGTGTGGCAATCCTTTAACTCAAGGCAAAGATATTAAGGGGATTAAGTGCAGTCATCATGGTTACAGTGGTTAAAATCAATCCAAATCTATTGGTCACATACACATGTTTAGTAGATGTTATTGGTCACATACACATGTTTAGCAGATGTTATTGGTCACATACACATGTTTAGCAGATGTTATACGGACGAGCAATGTCAGAGAGGCTTAAACTAAGATACAGTAGAGTAGTATAGAATACAGTATATACATATGAGATGAGTAATGCAAGATACTGTACACAGTTTTATGTACAGTTGCCATGCAGGCAGCCCTTGTTAGGGTCTTGGATTATATATAGACCCCCTCATCTGAACTCCTATAGGAAGCATTAAGTTGCAGTGTCTCTGACTGATTGATCCTCCTCTCCCCTCTACATGATGAGGCCATGACACCATCCTCCCTCCCAGATCAGGGACCTGGATCAGGGATCGGGGGCAAGGATAAGGCATGAGGGATGATGTTGGGGTCTTTGACTGGTCCGTCACCGTGACAGTATACATCCTCTTGTCAGACAGCGTAGAGGACAGTCACACACACAGTGCTACAGTGCAGGAGGAGTAGTGATCCACACACATGTTTGGGCTGATTAGAGCAGGCTATTTGGTGAAAGGTCAGATGCCACTGGAGACCTGAGATAAGAGGTTCTGGTGAGACATAATACATGTTACTTTTCAGTGGTTGTTCCATTACAGTTACAACCCCCCTGTGTCTGTCTGACTGTCAGCTCACTGGCTAAACCCACCCACCGCACTCAATACACTCATTTCATTTCTGGGCTATGAACTCCAGCGGAACGTAGAGGATCTATTGAAATAGATATTAGGGGTATTTGCTGGTGCAAACTGCCTAAAGAGACAGCAAGTCAAATGTTTGTTATAAACCTCTTTATTCTGCCAGTAATTCCACTCATAGTCACGAGATCAACTGACCACTCAGCAATTGGTACTTGGTAGTGTATGACACTGCTACTGTTATTCAACATCATTCAGTCGCGCCAGATCTCAACTTCTTCCAGTCTGTGTGTGTGACTCTGTGTATGCTTCTCATAATCACGAAAAAAGGTTCTGTGTGTGTGTAGTGTGTTTGTGTCTAACGTGTGTGTGTGTGTGTGTGTGTGTGTGTGTGTGTGTGTGTGTGTGTCAGGCACGTGTGCTGTCTTGGGCAGGGATTTACAGGAGGGCTGGGAGAATAGTGGTGTCATCTTCTTTCTAATTGGCTGACCTCCGAGATATCTCATGTGCAGATGCAGAGATGAGTGCCCTCCCCTCCTTTTCTTTCCTTATCTCCCTCCCTCCATTCCTCCCTACATCAATCCTCCTCTGCTCAGGCACTGGCTACATCTCCCTCTCCCACTTTCCCTCCCTCTCCCTTTCCTTCTCCCCCTTCCCTTTCAGCCTGACTCTGCACCAAACTATAGATTCACATTTAGAGAGAGAGAGAGTGCAAGAAATTAAGTGAGCATGTTTATTGTTGCCTTGTTAATTTGTACTGCCAGGGTAGCCTAATGTTCTTGAACCACATCAAGGGAGAAGGAGAGAGGGAGAGAAGCAGGTGCTGTGTACTGAACAATGAAAATAAAATCATTTGTTTACCAACCTTTATATAAGCTTTGATGTGGTAAACAGTGATGCAGAGCAGATAATGCTCTTCCTAGCTGCGTTTTACACTGGGCTGAAGTGAATCAATGTCGATAGTCATTGTTGTAAAAAGAGAGGAGAGAGGCATTGTTTGTGAAAACTGTAGCTGTATTGGTTTAGGAAAGAACTTTACAAGGTCAACCACACCTCACACATGCTCACATGTACAGTAGCCGAGCGCACACTATCAGGCAGCCCTTACTCAGCACCACATTGGTTCTGGAAGAGACTAATGTCTCCCCCTAGTGTTGAAACAGCAGACCACATCATCACAGTTCTGTCTTTTGGTAAGCTCTACCGGGCCTCATGGAGCTCCACCCTGTAGAGAGGGAAATCTTCCCCAACTTTCTTTCTGTCTTCAGCTGTGTGTGTGTGTATGCATGCGCGTGTGTGTATGCATGCGCGTGTGTGTGTGTGTGTGTGTATGCGCGTGTGTGTGTGCGTGGACCTGCCCCTCCCGAGAGCCAACAGCTGGCCCAGTGACGGCCCTAATTACCTGCTGTCAGAGACACAGCAAGACCCCCCCCCTTGCATCCAGCTAACACACACATCTCTCTCTTCCTGAATGAACATAGTACAGTCAATCCGACCCTACACACACAAAGTGTGCGTCATGTTTGAGTTTGTTTATTAGGTTTCTATCAGTGTGAGGTCTGTGGGGATGGGGTGTGGTCCATCCTGCTGTGGGTGACATACTGCATGCAGCTCTGCGGTGGAAAGGTTGCCACTGAGAACATACCGCTGTGGCACAGGAGTGGGGAGTGGGGAGTGTGTCTGAGAGAAAAAAAGGAGATGTCAGAATGAATTACCAAAGTTATTTTGTTTTCTGTTTGGAGGGAGTGGGGAGGGAGGGAGAGGGAGACATCGTCTGGCCCATGTGTAATTTGCCTTTGGATGCCTGTGACTAGAGAGCTGAAGCATATTTGATTTCTGAGTGGATGATTGTCTGTACTCTGTACCACTGTACCACCTGCTCTGTACCACTTACTCTGTACCACCTACTCTGTACCACCTGTACCACCTACTCTGTACCACTGTACCACCTGCTCTGTACCACTGTACCACCTGCTCTGTACCACTTACTCTGTACCACCTACTCTGTACCACCTGTACCACCTACTCTGTACCACTGTACCACCTGCTCTGTTCCACCTACTCTGTACCACCTACTCTGTACCACTGCACCACCTGCTCTGTACCACCTACTCTGTACCACCTGTACCATCTACTCTGTACCACTGTACCACCTGCTCTGTACCACCTACTCTGTACCACCTACACTGTACCACCTACTCTGTACTACTGTACCACCTGCTCTGTACCACCTCTACCACCTACTCTGTACCACTGTACCACTGTACCACCTGCTCTGTACCACCTACTCTGTACCACCTACTCTGTACCACCTGTACCACCTACTCTGTACCACCTACTCTGTACCACTGTATCACCTGCTCTGTACCACCTACTCTGTACCACCTGTACCACCTACTCTGTACCACTGTACCACCTACTCTGTACCACTGTACCACCTACTCTGTACCACATACTATGTACCACCTACACTGTACCACTGTACCACCTGCTCTGTTCCACCTACTCTGTACCACCTACTCTGTACGAATGTACCACCTGCTCTGTACCACCTACTCTGTACCACCTACTCTGTACCACCTACACTGTACCACCTAATCTGTGCCACTGTACCACCTGCTCTGTACCACCTACTCTGTACCACCTACTCTGTACCAACTACTCAGTACCACCTACTCTGTACCACCTACTCTGTACCACTGTACCACCTACTCTATACCACTGTACTACCTACTCTGTACCACTGTACCACCTACTCTGTACCACCTACTATGTACCACCTACTATGTACCACCTACTCTGTACCACTGTACCACCTGCTCTGTTCCACCTACTCTGTACCACCTACTCTGTACCACTGTACCACCAGCTCTGTACCACCTACTCTGTACCACCTGTGCCACCTACTCTGTACCACTGTACCACCTGCTCTGTACCACCTACTCTGTACCAATGTACCACCTGCTCTGTACCACCTACTCTGTACCACCTACTCTGTACCACCTACACTGTACCACCTACACTGTACCACCTACTCTGTACCACCTACTCTGTACCACCTACTCTGTACCACCTACACTGTACCACCTACACTGTACCACCTACTCTGTACCACCTACTCTGTACCACCTACTCTGTACCACCTACACTGTACCACCTACACTGTACCACCTACTCTGTACCACCTACTCTCTCTATTGCTGTACAGTGTATATTATGTATTACATATTTTTCTCCTCCATCCGTCCCTCTCATCTCTACTCTCCATTTCCCTCTCTTCAAATCAAATCAAATTGCATTTGTCACATGCGCCGTATACAACAGGTGTAGTAGACCTTACCGTGAAATGCTTATTTAAAAGCACTTAACCAACAATGCAGTTTAAGAAATAGAGTTAAGAAAAGATTGACTAAATAAATGCAAGTTTTAAAAAATTCTATAAAATAAAAAAAGGTTACCCAAAATAACAATAACAAGCTATATACAGGGGTACCGGTAATGAGTCAATATGCGGGGGTACAGGTTAGTCGAGGTCATTTCTACATGTAGGTAGGGGTAAAGTGACTATGCATAGATAATAAACAGCGAGTAGCAGCAGTGTAAAAACAAAGGGGTGGGGGTTAGAAGCTGTTAAGGAGCCTTTTGGTCCTAGACTTGGCGCTCCGGTACTGCTTGCCGTGCGGTAGCAGAGAGAACAGTCTATGACTGGGTGACTGGAGACTTTGACCATTTTTTTGGCCTTCCTCTGACACCACCTAGTATATACAGTTGAAGTCAAGTTTACATACACCTTAGCCAAAAACATTTAAACTCAGTTTTTCACAATTCCTGACATTTAATCCTAGTAACAATTCCCTGTTTTAGGTCAGTTAGGATCACCACTTTATTTAAAAAATGTGAAATGTCAGAATAATAGTAGAGAGAATGATTTATTTCAGCTTTTATTTCTTTCATCACATTCCCTGTGGGTCAGAAGTTTACATACACTCAATTAGTATTTGGTAGCATTGCCTTTAAATTGTTTAACTTGGGTCAAACATTTCGGGTAGCCTTCCACAAGCTTCCCACAATAAGTTGGGTGAATTTTGGCCCATTCCTCCTGACAGAGCTGGTGTAACTGAGTCAGGTTTTTAGGCCTCCTTGCTCGCACACACTTTTTCAGTTCTGCCCACAACTTCTCTATAGGATTGAGGTCAGGGCTTTGTGATGGCCACTCCAATACCTTGACTTTGTTGTCCTTAAGCCATTTTGCCACAACTTTGGAAGTATGCTTGGGGTCATTGTCCATTTGGAAGACCCATTTGCGACCAAGCTTTAACTTCCTGACTGATGTCTTGAGATGTTGCTTCAATATATCCACATAATTTCCCTTCTCATGATGCCATCAATTTTGTGAAGTGCACCAGTCCCTCCTGCAGCAAAGCACCCCCACAACATGATGCTGCCACCCCCGTGCTTCACGGTCGGATGATGTTCTTTGGCTTGCATGCGTCCCCCTTTACAGTTCTATTTCTGTTTCATCAGACCAGATGACATTTCTCCAAAAAGTACAATCTTTGTCCCGATGTACAGTTGCAAACCTTAGTCTGGCACTTTTATGGCGGTTTTGGAGCAGTGGCTTCTTCCTTGCTGAGCGGCCTTTCAGGTTATGTCGATATAGGTCTGATTTTACTGTGGATATAGACACTTTTGTACCTGTTTCCTCCAGCATCTTCACAAGGTCCTTTGCTGTTGTTCTGGGACTGATTTGAACTTTTCGCACCAAAGTACGTTCATCTCTAGGAAACAGAACGCGTCTCCTTCCTGATCGGTATGGCGGCTGCATGGCCCCATGGTGTTTATACTTGAGTACTATTGTTTATACAGCTGAATGTGGTACCTTCAAGCGTTTGGAAATTGCTCCCAAGGATGAACCAGACTTGTGGAGGTCTACAATTTTTTTCTGAGGTCTTGGCTGATTTCTTTTGATTCTCCCATGATGTCAAACAAAGAGGCACTGAGTTTGAAGGTAGGCCTTGAAGTACATCCACAAGTACACCTCCAATTGACTCAAATGATGTCAATTAGCCTATCAGAAGCTTCTAAAGCCATGACATAATTTTCTGGAATTTTCCAAGCTGTTAAAAGGCACAGTCAACCTAGTGTATGTAATCATCTGACCCACTAGAACTGTGAAGATACAGTGAATTATAAGTTAAATAATCTGTCTGTAAACAATTGTTGGGAAAATTACTTGTGTCATGCACAAAGTAGATGTCCTAACTGACTTGCCAAAACTATAGTTTATTTACAAGAAATTTGTGGAGTGGTTAAAAAAACGAGTTTTAATTAATCCAACATAAGAGTATTTAAACTTCCGACTTCAACTGTAGGTCCTGGATTGCAGGAGGCTGTAGCACCTTACGGTCAGATTGGTGTGTTTGGACCCCGATAGTTTGATGGTGATGTGGACACCAAGGAACTTGAAACTCTCAACCCATCGATGCTAATGGGGTCATGTTCCCATACTCTATGCGTACTTTTTTTCTACCCCATTCTTTCTCTCTCTCTCTCTCTCTCTCTCTCTCTCTCTCTCTCTCTCTCTTCTTGGTTAGAGTAAGTGAAGAGGAATCGATAGGAGAGCTAGAGGCAGTGGGAGGCAGAGCAGGTAGTCTCTCTGATGGTAATGGAGATAGTGTTTGTCAGAGCACTGTGACTTTGGCAACTACACCCCAACAGCCTCAGGCACACACCTTTAATGGCCTGCACACTCAAAATGCCACAGCACTGTTTGTGTGTGTGTGTGTGTGTGTGTGTGTGTGTGTGTGTGTGTGTGTGTGTGTGTGTGTGTGTGTGTGTGTGTGTGTGTGTGTGTGTGTGTGTGTGTGTGTGTGTGTGTGTGTATGTTTTTGGGTTTACTATCCTTGTAGTGCCTGGAAGTCCTCACAAGGATAGGAAAACAAGGAAAATTCCAATAAGTGGGGACATTTCGTCGGTCCCTACAAAGACAAAAGGTTATTTTAGATCTTAGGGGATAGGTTTAGAATTACAATTAGGTGTTGGGTTACAATTACGGTTAGGTTTAGGAGTTAGGGTTAGGTCCCCACAAGGATAGTAAAACAAACATTGTGTGTGTGTGTGTGTGTCATGCTCTTAACCTGTGACAAAAATAACCATTGGATCAATATCCTATATCCTTCTTCCCTTAAATATAAAATAAGAATATATTGAACTGCAACACATCCATCGGTTCTTTCTTGCTACTGATCAAGGGGGCTACAAAATCCATATGTAGATATTTTCACTCTTTACTCTGTGTGTGGAAATGAGGAGACAAGTCACCAGTGTACAAATACTAAACCCTTTCCTTTCTATCTCGCTTTCAGACATACAGAAATACAGTACATGCAGTCTGTCTGTCTTTCTCACACATATAGACCTACATGCAGTCTGTCTGTCTTTATTCTTTTCTCACTGACTCTCTGACCCTATATTGCTTCCCCAGAAAATGCTCATTGACTCCATCATTTAATTTCTCCATGATTAAATAAATCCTTTATGAAAATGTCAGACATGTTTCTCTTGCAAAATTCTGCTAACTGACCCAAAATTCTGCTAACTGACCCAAAATTCTGCTAACTGCCCCAAAATTCCCAGGCTTTTCAAGAATCCCAATTCGAGGATTGCAGGATTCAGATATTTCCTGATTATCTTCATCTGATTCCAAGAATCTTTCAACTGGGATTTCTCAAAAACCTGGAAGTTTGTGAAAATGTACCTGTATTTTACAACCCTAATCGTGACACTACTCTTTATCCGCCTGCCTTTCTGTCTCTCTTTCCTCCTCTTACTCTTGGTCTGAAGGAGGTGGAGGTCAATACAGTATCTCTATTTTCTATTTTTTTTTTCTTCCTCCCCACATCCCCTGCTCTTACAGTACCTCCTCATTCAAGGGGTTTCAGCACTGCTTCCTGCTGACTCAATAAAACTGGATCCACTTTATGGGCTCAGACAAGCCAATATCGCCAGACGTAATTTGCGAACCGAGTACACACCGATTTTACATTTAGAATTGGTTGAAAATCATGACCACCTGCTGTATACGGCAGTCCTGAAACACAACGCGCTGAATGATCGGCAGACAAATGCTAGATCCACATTTGGTGCGATGTGTGCGACCCTTATCACTCACTCTCTTTGTTGTTCCTCTCTCTCTCTCTCTTTCTCTATTTTGCTGATAATTCATGATTATTCTCTCTCCTGCAGTATACCCTCTTAAGGATCAGACCCTTTTTTTCAATTTTCGCCTAAAATGACATACCCAAATCTAAATGTCTGTAGCTCAGGACCTGAAGCAAGAATATGCATGTTCTTGATACCATTTGAAAGGAAACAGTAGGAAGTTGGTGGAAATGTGAAATTAATGTTGGAGAATATAACACACATTAGATTTGGTCAAATATAATAGAAACAAAGAAACATGCATTTTAAAGTTTTTTCATCATTTTTTAAATACAAGTGAAAGACCATAATATAATATTGCAGTTTAGGAGCCATTTAGATTTTGGCCCCTAGATGGCAGAAGTGTATGTGCAAAGTTTCAGACTGATCCAGTGAAGCATTGCAATACATCAGAAAATGTGCCGAATTGGTCAATTGATACAATTTCAAGTACATAACGATAGACAACATTCAAAACTGATATGGTAATAAAACATTTAAGTTTACACACTCCCAGGAAGGTCATACATAATGGAAAATGAGCTTTCCTACAGAAAAGACACTAACCTTCACACATCTAAATGGCCAGGCGGGGTGGGTGTGAGGCCACCAACAGCAGGTGTTCAAACTTTAGAACCCAGTTCCTACATTTGAATATAAAATAGATTTTATCCAACAAAACTATGCTAGATTTTCTCTCTGGGACCCTCAGGATGATAAATCAGAGCAAGATTACTGAATGTAAGTACATTATTTACCTTCAGAGGTGAATTTTGACATGTTTCTGTGGACATTACGGAAACTATTTGGAATTTGTCTGCGTTGTCGTGACTGCTCTTTCCTGTGGATTTCTGAACATAATGCGCCAAACAAACTGAGGTATTTTGGATATAAAAATAATCTTTATGGAACAAAAGGAACATTTATTGTGTAACTGGGAGTCTCGTGAGTGAAAACATCCGAAGATCATCAAAGGTAAACAATTAATTTGATTGCTTTTCTGATTTTTGTGACCAAGCTACTTGATGCTAAGTGTACTTAATGTTTTGTCGAGCGATCAATAAACTTACACAAACGCTTGGATTGCGTTCGCTGTAAAGCATATTTTCAAAATCTGACACGACAGGTGGATTAACAAAACGTTAAGCTGTGTTTTCCTATATTGCACTTGTGATTTCTTGAATATAAATATTTTTAGTAATATTCATTGAATGTAGCGCTATGCAATTCAGAGGTTGTTGATGACAATTATCCCGTTAACGGGATTGCAACCATAACAAGTTAACAATTATTTAAGCTTTCTGCCCATATAAGACATGTCTATGTTCTGGGAAATGTTTTTGTTACTTACAACATATCACTAATCACATTAGCGCATGTTAGCTCAACTGTCCCAGTGGAGAGACATGGATCCCGTAGAGGATATTCTAAATGACCCATCTGATTGTATGTTGTTGATCAGCCCAGACTCTGACTCATTGTAATGCAGACTGAGGTCTCTGTGGAAAACAATGACTTCCTGTTCCAGTGAAGTGTATGGTACACAGTGAGTACAGTGCGGTACATGTGGTCCAGGTGAAGCCAGCTGTAGTAGATGTGGTGACATGTGTCAACTGGAGGGAGGGAGGGAGGGAGAGAGAGAGGGAGTACTCCAGCTTCCTCTCCTCGGTGTGTCCTCCCTCACTCCTAGGAGAGAGATGTTTCGGGAGCTGTTTCCACTGAGGACCCTCTCTCCTCTCCTTAGGGTAAGGTAGAACCCCTCTGTCACTCCCCTGTCACTCCTCCACCCCCCTTTGTGCACAGTCATCCCAGCATCTGTTCCCATCAACAGCAAGATTAATGAGGAGGAAAAATATATAGCTGCATAGACGGAGAACAGAATGGTCGAGAGGGGAGAGGGAGGGACAGAGAGCAAAGAGATTTAGATGGATGGAGGTTCAGCTAGGGCTGTTGTGGTGAACGTACTACCGCCAAACCGGCAGTCATGAGTTATGACCGCAGTCAAATGTCAAGTGACCGTTGAGCCATGGTAATCTCCTCTTATGCACTCTGGACATGCGTTGGTAGTACCCAAATCGCTAACGACCATTAGGTCGCAAATGGCCTGGGACTCAGTGCTCTATTGTTCATCTAACCACTCTGACAATAATGCAAATGCAGTCAAAAAATCACATTAATCACTTATCATCAAAACAGTATCATGCTTTTAAAACTTACTGTTGGGCTACATTCTTTGACCTCACTGGGATGATCAATTTGAAGAGTGAAGTTCAACAACAGGTTGAAACTGAGTGGGAAACGTTGTTTCAAAGCCAAACACAACCAAATGGACAGTACTTTCTAAGGTGATGATTCATTCAAAGCATTTAAGAGGTTGCATGTAGAACAAATATCTGCATATAAAAGCTTATATATGCCTATATATGAGCCTAAGCAACCCCCCCAACAAAAGATTATGTTGGCATTATACAATACACAGCCTATTAGCCTACAGCATATTACGCACAGCAGAAAAATATTTTGGTCAAGCATACACTGCAAAATGTAAAAAAATTATAGTAATCAGCTTTTAGTGTGGACTGTATTACTATGCATACCGGTTACCTTATGCTAAGCTTTCTATCCATGAGTCTGGGAGAGAACATATAGGCCTAGGCCATGCTTTTGATTAATTGATTGTGCAGGGCATTTTACAGAGTTAGCCTACAATTACAGTGAATTTGTATTTGATGTTGAATGTTTTGTGGTGAAAATACGTTATTATCGATGTTCCCAAGCAGATTTGACTAAATTTTCCTAAATTAAGCACTGGGTAGCTGTAGGAACATGGTTGGAAAGCCCATGGCATACAGAGTTTGGGCGGAATATCACCTGTCGCTCAGCGAGAGCATGTTCCTCAAACAAGGGTTGATGCGTGAAGTGAAAGAAGTATTTTTAAAGCCCAAACATTTCGATATGCAATCCTGTGTGAAAGCAGAGTTTTGATGGTTGCCACTGAAAAGACAATAACATGACAATAACCAGCTGACAACATTTAATGACTACCACAGCCCAAGGTACAGCAGGAATAGCCTGTGACAGATAGGTAAACAGACGTTTACTCTTGATTGGTTTCCAAATGACTTCTGTATGAATGACTAAGTGATGTGTTACGGCAGGTATTATTTCCTGTGTCTCCATTCATAAGGCAGATTGATGGACTGAGAGAGACAGACAGATAGGTGAACGCCTGGATTGGCTCCTCCTGGTGGATGGGGAATGGGACTGTATTGGATGGACTGTGGTTTTGCCCAAATGGCACCCTCTTCCCTATTTAGCACACTAGGGCTCTGGTCATAAGTAGTGCACTATACAGGGAATAGAGTGCCATTTGGGATTCGTACCTGGACTGAAGAGCCTGGGGGTTTTCACACATCAGACCAGTGTGTCTGCATCATTTGGAGGGGCTCACATTTGTGTAGCTTGACCATCATGGTGAGGTTAGAGTCAGGTCAGCACACAAATCAACCCCCAGTGACCCTGTCTGTAGATTAGACTGAGAGGAGAGATAACCACAGTTTAGAAATGACCAACGTGCTCTGTTCACACTTGACAGACATATGCATGCATGTGAACACAAACACACACACAGTACACACACACACACACACAGTCCGAGCAACCACCAAATCAAATCAAATCAAATCAAATTTTATTTGTTACATACACATGGTTAGCAGATGTTAATGCGAGTGTAGCGAAATGCTTGTGCTTCTAGTTCCGACAATGCAGTAATAACCAACAAGTAATCTAACTAACAATTCCAAAACTACTGTCTTATACACAGTGTAAGGGGATAAAGAATATGTACATAAAGATATATGAATGAGTGATGGTACAGAGCAGCATAGGCAAGATACAGTAGCTGATATCGAGTACAGTATATACATATGAGATGAGTATGTAAACAAAGTGGCATAGTTAAAGTGGCTAGTGATACATGTATTACATAAGGATGCAGTCGATATAGAGTACAGTATATACGTATGCATATGAGATGAATAATGTAGGGTATGTAAACATTATATAAGGTAGCATTGTTTAAAGTGGCTAGTGATATATTTACATCATTTCCCATCAATTCCCATTATTAAAGTTGCTGGAGTTGCGTCAGTGTCAGTGTCAGTGTGTTGGCAGCAGCCACTCAATGTTAGTGGTGGCTGTTTAACAGTCTGATGGCCTTGAGATAGAAGCTGTTTTTCAGTCTCTCGGTCCCAGCTTTGATGCACCTGTACTGACCTCGCCTTCTGGATGATAGCGGGGTGAACAGGCAGTGGCTCGGGTGGTTGATGTCCTTGATGATCTTTATGGCCTTCCTGTAACATCGGGTGGTGTAGGTGTCCTGGAGGGCAGCTAGTTTGCCCCCGGTGATGCGTTGTGCAGACCTCACTACCCTCTGGAGAGCCTTACGGTTGAGGGCGGAGCAGTTGCCGTACCAGGCGGTGATACAGCCCGCCAGGATGCTCTCGATTGTGCATCTGTAGAAGTTTGTGAGTGCTTTTGGTGACAAGCCGAATTTCTTCAGCCTCCTGAGGTTGAAAAGGCGCTGCTGCGCCTTCTTCACGATGCTGTCTGTGTGAGTGGACCAATTCAGTTTGTCTGTGATGTGTATGCCGAGGAACTTAAAACTTGCTACCCTCTCCCTCTACTGTTCCATCGATGTGGATAGGGGGGTGTTCCCTCTGCTGTTTCCTGAAGTCCACAATCATCTCCTTAGTTTTGTTGACGTTGAGTGTGAGGTTATTTTCCTGACACCACACTCAGAGGGCCCTCACCTCCTCCCTGTAGGCCGTCTCGTCATTGTTGGTAATCAAGCCTACCACTGTTGTGTCGTCCGCAAACTTGATGATTGAGTTGGAGGCGTGCGTGGCCACGCAGTCGTGGGTGAACAGGGAGTACAGGAGAGGGCTCAGAACGCACCCTTGTGGGGCCCCAGTGTTGAGGATCAGCAGGGAGGAGATGTTGTTGCCTACCCTCACCACCTGGGGGCGGCCCGTCAGGAAGTCCAGTACCCAGTTGCACAGGGCGGGGTCGAGACCCAGGGTCTCGAGCTTGATGACGAGCTTGGAGGGTACTATGGTGTTGAATGCCGAGCTGTAGTCGATGAACAGCATTCTCACATAGGTATTCCTCTTGTCCAGATGGGTTAGGGCAGTGTGCAGTGTGGTTGAGATTGCATCGTCTGTGGACCTATTTGGGCGGTAAGCAAATTGGAGTGGGTCTAGGGTGTCAGGTAGGGTGGAGGTGATATGGTCCTTGACTAGTCTCTCAAAGCACTTCATGATGACGGATGTGAGTGCTACGGGCGGTAGTCGTTTAGCTCAGTTACCTTAGCTTTCTTGGGAACAGGAACAATGGTGGCCCTCTTGAAGCATGTGGGAACAGCAGACTGGTATAGGGATTGATTGAATATGTCCGTAAACACACCGGCCAGCTGGTCTGCGCATGCTCTGAGGGCGCGGCTGGGGATGCCGTCTGGGCCTGCAGCCTTGCGAGGGTTAACACGTTTAAATGTCTTACTCACCTCGGCTGCAGTGAAGGAGAGACCGCATGTTTTCATTGCAGGCCGTGTCAGTGGCACTGTATTGTCCTCAAAGCGGGCAAAAAGTTATTTAGTCTGCCTGGGAGCAAGACATCCTGGTCCGTGACTGGGCTGAATTTCTTCCTGTAGTCCGTGATTGACTGTAGACCCTGCCACATGCCTCTTGTGTCTGAGCCGTTGAATTGAGATTCTACTTTGTCTCTGTACTGACGCTTAGCTTGTTTAATAGCCTTGCGGAGGGAATAGCTGCACTGTTTGTATTCAGTCATGTCACCAGACACCTTGCCCTGATTAAAAGCAGTGGTTCGCGCTTTCAGTTTCACACGAATGCTGCCATCAATCCACGGTTTCTGGTTAGGGAATGTTTTAATCGTTGCTATGGGAACGACATCTTCAACGCATGTTCTAATGAACTCGCACACCGAATCAGCGTATTCGTCAATGTTGTTGTCTGACGCAATACGAAACATCTCCCAGTCCACGTGATGGCAGCAGTCTTGGAGTGTGGAGTCAGCTTGGTCGGACCAGCGTTGGACAGACCTCAGCATGGGAGCTTCTTGTTTTAGTTTCTGTCTGTAGGCAGGGATCAACAAAATGGAGTTGTGGTCAGCTTTTCCGAAAGGGGGATGGGGCAGGGCCTTATATGCGTCGCGGAAGTTAGAGTAACAATGATCCAAGGTCCTTCCACCCCTGGTTGCGCAATCGATATGCTGATAAAATTTAGGGAGTCTTGTTTTCAGATTAGCCTTGTTAAAATCCCCAGCTACAATGAATGCAGCCTCCGGATAAATCGTTTCCATTTTGCAGAGAGTTAAATAAAGTTCGTTCAGAGCCATCGATGTGTCTGCTTGGGGGGAGATATATACGGCTGTGATTATAATCGAAGAGAATTCTCTAGGTAGAAAATGCGGTCTACATTTGATTGTGAGGAATTCTAAATCAGGTGAACAGAAGGATTTGAGTTCCTGTATGTTTCTTTCATCACACCATGTCACGTTGGCCATAAGGCATACGCCCCCGCCCCTCTTCTTACCAGAAAGATGTTTGTTTCTGTCGGCGCGATGCGTGGAGAAACCCGCTGGCTGCACCGCTTCGGATAGCGTCGTTCCAGTGAGCCATGTTTCCGTGAAACAAAGGACGTTACAGTCTCTGATGTCCCTCTGGAATGCTACCCTTGCTCGGATTTCATCAACCTTGTTGTCAAGAGACTGGACATTGGCAAGAAGAATGCTAGGGAGTGGTGCACGGTGTGCCCGTCTCCGGAGTCTGACCAGAAGACCGCCTCGTTTCCCTCTTTTTCGGAGTCGTCTTTTTGGGTCGCTGCATGGAATCCACTCCGTTGTCCTGTTTGTAAGGCAGAACACAGGATCCGCGTCGCGAAAAACATATTCTTGGTCGTACTGATGGTGAGTTGACGCTGATCTTATATTCAGTAGTTCTTCTCGACTGTATGTAATGAAACCTAAGATGACCTGGGGTACTAATGTAAGAAATAACACGTAAAAAAACAAAAACCTGCATAGTTTCCTAGGAACGCGAAGCGAGGCGGCCATCTCTGTCGGCGCCGGTAGTGAGACAACCACCTCTTCAATACAGTTCAGTGATTTAATGCTGGCCTGCAATATTGTTATGCAGAGTCATCAATTATTAATTAAGTTATGGATTTCTGCACTCATTCAGACAGAGGTGAGATATGGAATACAAGGGTGATGAGGTGGAAATAAGTATTCTTTCTAAATATTTTATTCTGCACCCTCATTATGTCACGGCCGTTGTTGGTGGAAGAAGGTGAGGACCATGGCGCAGCGTGATGTGAATACATCTTCTATTTTAATGAAACGAAGAACACTTCAACAAACTTACAAAAAAACGAACGTGAAGCTATATAGAATAAGTGCAGACACAGGCAACTAATACATAGACAATCACCCACGAATTACCCAAGGAATATGGCTGCCTAAATATGGTTTCCAATCAGAGACAACGATAAACAGCTGCCTCTAATTGAGAACCAATCTAGGCAACCATAGACATACAAAACACCCAGACTAGTAAACAACCCCATAAACATACAAAAACCCTAGACAGGACAAAAACACAACAAACCACCCCTTGTCACACCCTGACCTAACGAAAATAATAAAGAAAACAAAGATAACTAAGGTCAGGGCGAGACACATTAAGTAAAGAAATTAATCTTTGTTTTGTTTTTAGATTGGATCAAGTATTCTACTGCAGGCCCATAAACCTCTCTGCAGTGAGAAAAATAATTGGCCTATATCATATGTAAACTCTGAAGACCAACTGCATTGTATGTACAGGGTTGGGGAGTAATGGATTACATGTAATCCGTTACATGTAAGGGATTACAAAAACATGGTAAATGTAATCCGTTACGTTACCAGCAAAAAATGGTAATCAGATTACAGATACTTATGAAAAATTAACGTTAGATGATTATGTCAAGGATGATCCAATTTGAATAAATGCTTGGAGGTAAGGATGACAGCAGCGGTGTAGTATACGACGATACGGATATCACATATGATTGATATCTAGAAAGTGCATTGATGTGAATCACACTGCTGCTTTCTCATTTAGCTATTTGCGCCTTACAGATTGTGATTGTTGTGGATGGCTGTTCACAAATCAAAATGTGTATTTGAACCCAATAATGGTTGAATTCAAGAAGTTTAAGCTGCCTATCAATCATTGTTTTTGAAACCAGTGGACAGCCAGTGGAAAATACGCTCTTGCAACAGCTGCATAGTGCAAATTCCAGTTTATGGAATGAAAGTGGGGCTTTTATTGCTCAGTCTAATTCATGTTGATAAAACAAATAAATCCATAGGCCTAATGGACACATGCCACTTTTGATAGACTTGGACACATGCTCAAACAGCCGTACACTTTTCTTTATTATTGAAACAACAAAAATAGACTTAAAAACCAAACTACCAAATACAAAAGGAAAAAAGGCTACCTAAGTATGATTCCCAATCAGAGACAACGATAGACAGCTGTCCTTGATTGAGAACCATACCCGGCCAACACATAGAAACACAGAACATAGAGTTTCCCACCCGAGTCACACCCTGACCAACCAAACATAGAGAATAAAAAGATCTCTACGGTTAGGGCATGACACTGTAGTTGCTACATTCATGTTTGGAAATACACTACCATTCCAAAGTTTGGGGTCACTTGTTTTTGAAAGAAAAGCACATTTTTGTCCATTAAAATAACATCAAATTGATCAGAAATACAGTATAGACATTGTTAATGTTGTAAATGACTATTGTAGCTGGAAACGGCTGATTTTGAATGGAATATCTACGTAGGTGAACAGAGGCCCATTATCAGCAACCATCACTCCTGTGTTCCAACGGCACGTTGTGTTAGCTTATCCAAGTTTATCATTTTAAAAGGCTAATTGATCATTATAAAACCCTTTTGCAATTATGTTAGCACGGCTGAAAACTGTTGTGCTGATTAAAAAAGCAATGAAACTGGCCTTCTTTAGACTAGCTGAGTATCTAGAGCATCAGCATTTGGGGTTTGATTACAGGCTCAAAATGGCCAGAAAAAAAAAAACTTTTTTCTAAAACTCATCAGTCTATCATTGTTCTGAGAAATGAAGGCTATTCCATGCGAGAAATTGCCAAGAAACTGAAGATATCGTACAATGCTGTGTACTACTCACTTCACAGAACAGTGGAAACTGGCTAGAAAGAGGAGTGGGAGGCCCCGGTGCACAACTGAGCCAGAGGACAAGTACATTAGAGTGTCTAGTTTGAGAAACAGACGCCTCACAAGTCCTTAAACTGTCAGCTTCATTAAATAGTTCCCGCAAAAACCCGTCTCAACGCCAGCAGTGAAGAGGCGACTCCGGGATGCGGGCCTTCTAGGCAGAGTTGCAAAGAAAAAGCCATATCTCAGACTGGCCAATAAAAAGAAAAGATTAAGATGGGCAAAAGAACACAGACACTGGACAGAGGAACTCTGCCTGGAAGGCTAGCTTCTCGGAGTTGCCTCTTCACTGTTGACGTTGAGACTGGTGTTTGCGGGTACTATTTAATGAAGCTGCCACTTGAGGATATTTCCAAGTCCTATTCTTGAAGATCAAGGGGTATAACATTTATTGGAATGACTGAAATTCTGATAGACTTTGGTTTTTAATTTAAAGATATAATTTAATTGTATTATTACATGTTGTAGAAAGCGATGGGTTAGAAGAAACCTACAAAACCAACCAATGCCTCTTAAGGGGAAAGTAAGCTAAAAGTAACAGAATGTAATCAGATTACATTACTGAGTTTGGGAAATCCAAAAGTTACGTTACTGATTTTAATTTTGGACAGGTAACTGGTAACTGTAATGGATTACATTTAGAAAGTAACCTACCCAACCCTGCTTATGTATTAGTCATAACATCCAGCATTGCCCGCCTCTCCAGAGCACAAACTTATTAACTAATCATGTTTTCCACCCTGCTCGATATTTGCTATAAATAATCATCCCACACACAACATGTATTAGTTATTAGCTTGGTGATGAGCGGTTTTGTTAGTGATATTGAGTGAAAGTTTTATAAACCTGGTTTCTCAGCAGCTGCTGCAATGACAATCAGAGCAGGAATCGATGCCGTCTGTGTGTGAGTGACTTGGTAGGTCCATTTGTCATTAATGATCGTGGAGACATTTCTTCAGCATCTGTCAGGATGGACAGGTTAAAGCAGTTATATAGTTCCTTTCTGGTCTCCAGACCACATGTTTAGTTTCTTGTCATTTCTTCCCAAGATCAGTGGAGTAAAAAAAGAAAAAAACTCCCATTCAGTCAGCTCGTAAAACTGCTTCACCAGGCCAAATATTATCCCTCCTTTCATGAAACATGAATATCTTATCACCTATTGAAAGCTGGGCTTCCTACCCTAAAGGACATTACTGTCCTTTACTTTCATTGATAAATATCCTCATAACTGTTGCGCTTTTCAGAATTTCCTTGATTCGCTGGTAGGGAAGCGTGGGGAAATTGTTGAGGTTTCACTCACTCTTAGTAAGGGGAGACTGGGGGAAGTTGTAAATTGTTGAAATGTTATCTGTCATTGACCTGTTTCTTTTAGTGATAGTTTGTAGAGTGGCTCTCTATTTTCCCTCAGTATGCTTTTTTTCCCCATTCTGAATGTCTAAAGAATCCATATGTAGTTCTGAAATATGAACACAGAAATACTGGACATTTTGAACTTTTTTTATGGTGGTGATTTGACATAATCACAATCATGGACTTAAATTGGACTAGCGTTTTCCTGGTCTCGATCTTGACTCGGTCTCGGACCCCTTTCCCCGCCTCCGGTCTTGGTCTTGACTCGGATTGGCTTTAGGAGGTCTCGAAGACAACACTAGGTTGAAATGACATGCTAGTGGTCGGAGAGGGAGAGTGTTGTCATGTGGAACCCCCCAGGGAGGGCATGTAGCCAGCAGCAGCAGGCCCTGTGAGGCAGAGGCCCTCTGTCTTTCTGCAGCGCAGCATCATGAATATGGAGAGGAGGAGCTGATCGATGGTGCAGAGATGGCCACGGAGCGAGAGGAAAGAGGAGGAGAGAGAGGCGCAGAGAGAAAGTCAGAGTTAGACTCAGGGCATAATAAAGAGACACTCAGACACAGAAAGACACTCAGAGAACAGGTATATTTTTTGAGAGTGAAAGGTGTACAGAGTGAGAAGTGGGAGACAGAATGGACACTTTGTGTGTATTAGAGGGATACCAGAGTGGTAGAGGTTGGGTCTTGATAGATAGAGAGAGTGTGTGTTGAAGGAGAGAGGTAGAGGCAGGCCGGTGACTGTGTAAGGCAGAGTAATGCAGCCTTATGAATGATTTAACAGAGGGAGAGGTGAGCTCCTCCCTCTGACTGTCTCTCTGCGTCATACACATTTTTTGATAATCAAACGTAGTGTTTCATTATCATTAATTTAATATTTTGTTATATTGATCTATTGGCTGATAGCTTAATAATGTAGGTATATTACTGGTTGAGTAGCTTGGTTCTGCTGCTTCTACAGAGGGGAATGCAGCCAACATACAACTCAGCCTACTGTAGCTTCCAGCCCCATTCTCACACAGGAGAGGGCAAATGTGTGTGTAAGTATGAAATAGGCCTAGGGAGGGGAACACACAGGAAGGCCATAAAGATCATCAAGGACAACAACCACCCGAGCCACTGCCTGTTCACTATCATCCAGAAGGCGAGGTCAGTGCAGGTGCATCAAAGCTGGGACCGAGAGACTGAAAAACAGCTTCTATCTCAAGGCCATCAGACTGTTAAACAGCCACCACTAACATTGAGTGGCTGCTGCCAACACACTGACTCAACTCCAGCCACTTTAATAATGGGAATTGATGGGAAATGATGTAAAATATATCACTAGCCACTTTAAACAATGCTACCTAATATAATGTTTACATACCCTACATTATTCATCTCATATGTATACGTATATACTGTACTCTATATCATCTACTGCATCCTTATGTAATACATGTATCACTAGCCACTTTAACTATGCCACTTTGTTTACATACTCATCTCATATGTATATACTGTACTCGATACCATCTACTGTATCTTGCCTATGCTGCTCTGTACCATCACTCATTCATATATCTTTATGTACATATTCTTTATCCCCTAACACTGTGTATAAGACAGTAGTTTTTTTTGGAATTGTTAGTTAGATTACTTGTTGGATTATTACTGCATTGTCGGAACTAGAAGCACAAGCATTTTGCGACACTCGCATTAACATCTGCTAACCATGTGTATGTAACAAATAAAATTTGATTTGATTTGATTTGATTTGGTAGTGCAGCTCATCCAGGATGGCACATCAATGCGAGCTGTGGCAAGAAGGTTTGCTGTGTCTGTTAGCGTAGTGTCCAGAGCATGGAGGCGCTACCAGGAGACAGGCCAGTACATCAGGAGACGTGGAGGAGGCCGTAGGACGGCAACAACCCAGCAGCAGGACCGCTACCTCCGCCTTTGTGCAAGGAGGAGCAGGAGGAGCACTGCCAGAGCCCTGCAAAATGATCTCCAGCAGGCCACAAATGTGCATGTGTCTGCTCACACGGTCAGAAACAGACTCCATGAGGGTGGCATGAGGGCCCGACGTACACAGGTGGGGGTTGTGCTTACAGCCCAACACCTTGCAGGACGTTTGGCATTTGCCAGAGAACACCAAGATTGGCAAATTCGCCACTGGCGCTCCCTGTGCTCTTCACAGATGAAAGCAGGTTCACACTGAGCACATGTGACAGACGTGACAGAGTCTGGAGACGCCGTGGAGAACGTTCTGCTGCCTGCAACATCCTACAGCATGACCGGTTTGGCGGTGGGTCAGTTATGGTGTGGGGTGGCATTTCTTTGGGGGGCCGCACAGCCCTTCATATGCTCGCCAGAGGTAGCCTGACTGCCATTAGGTACCGAGATGAGATCCTCAGACCCCTTGTGAGACCATATGCATGTGCAGTTGGCCCTGGGTTCCTTCTAATGCAAGACAATGCTAGACCTCATGTGGCTGGAGTGTGTCAGCAGTTCCTGCAAGAGGAAGGCATTGATGCTATGGACTGGCCCGCCCGTTCCCCAGACCTGAATCCAATTGAGCACATCTGGGACATCATGTCTCGCTCCATCCACCAATGCCACGTTGCACCACAGACTGTCCAGGAGTTGGCGGATGCTTTAGTCCAGGTCTGGGAGGAGATCCCTCAGGAGACCATCCGCCACCTCATCAGGAGCATGCCCAGGTGTTGTAGGGAGGTCATACAGGCACGTGGAGGCTTCACACACTACTGAGCCTCATTTTGACTTGTTTTAAGGACATAACATCAAAGTTGGATCAGCCTGTAGTGTGGTTTTCCACTTTAATTTTGAGTGTGACTCCAAATCCAGACCTCCATTTTTGTGTGATTTTGTTGTCAGCACATTCAACTATGTAAAGAAAAACGTATTTAATAAGAATATTTCATTCATTCAGATCTAGGATGTGCTATTTTAGTGTTCCCTTTATTTTTTTGAACAGTGTATATATATATATTCACTAAAGGGAGTGTCTTGTATTCACATTTGAAGAAACTAAGTGGTGAAAACTATTCAACTATGGTTATTCTCTCTCTTTGAGAGAGAATATACACATACATTTCACAGTATGTGTCCTCGCATCCTTCCTGTATAGCACAGCTTACCTTGGAATTCAACCTGGTCTCAGTGCATTTCATATTATTCTGTATGTGAATCCAAGACACTCCCTTTCGTATGATATGTTATGTTTCGTATGGTATGTATTCATTTGTGGATGTCCATCATCCATTTCGTATATATTACAAATTGCAATTGGTACAATATATTACAAATTTGCCATCATGAATTCCAGTTTGTTGTGGCTAGATGGTTACCGTGACTAAGGGGGTTAAGGTTAGGAGTTAGGATAAAGGATTGAGGTTAGTGTTAAGGTTAGGAGTTAGGTTAAAGGATCAAGGTTAGTGTTACGGTTAGGAGTTAGGTTAGGGTTAGGGTTAGGGGAAGGGTTAGCTAACATGCTAAGTAGTTGCACAGTAGCTAAACATTTGTAAGTAGTAGCAAAGTTGCTAAAATGCTCATGTTGTCCATGATAAGATTCAAGCATTCAACCTTTGGGTTGCTAGACGTGCGTGTTGTATTATATAACCATACCAAACTTAACATATCTTCCTAATTTGAGTGTCTCGGATTTACGTTTACTATGTTACGTCTAGTCTATGAGACCAGGCTGTGGAACCATAGTGGGCTTTCTGTCCGGGCTTCTGTCCTTCTGAGCTTTGTCGGTTGGTGAGTTTCTATCTCTAAGACCTTTAAGGTTAAACTGAAAGAGGGTGTTCAGAAATGATATGCAGGTGTGTACAGTATGTTTGTACAGGTGGTAGTTTTCCATGTAGAGTTGTTGTTTTCTTGTTTGTCAGGGTTAATCTGATGATGGACAACACTTTTGCTGGTGTTGTTTCTTTGAAGGTCTTTGTTGAGTGTGATCGATTATAGATGAAGGATGCATGTTTGTGTTTGGAGTTATTTTTAGAGGTTGTTGTGTCCTCTCTCACACATTTTATTATTTGGTGACTTTGCAGTCTCCCTTACATCCATATCTATCATATCTATTCTCAATGCCAATCTGACTACAAAGCATTCTCGCTATGTTTCTGTATTACTCACACAGAAAATAAAACTGTATCCTCTCCAATGGAGGCTCCTCAGAGGAAGGGGAGGACCATCCTCCTCAGTGAATTTCATAAAAATAAAATTGATAACATTGAAAATGTAATAATTTTTAGATAAAACTATACTAAATATTTTCCCATGTCACCAAATAATTGATTAAAACACACTGTTTTGCAATGAAGGTCTACGGTAGCCTCCACAGCACTCTGTGGGGTAGCACCATGGTGTAGCCAGAGGACAGCTAGCTTCCGTCCTCCTCTTGATACATTGACTTCAATACAAAACCAAGGAGGCTGTTGGTTCTCACCCCCTTCCATAGACTGACACAGTAATTATGACAACTTCAGGAGGATGTCCTCCATCCTATCAGAGCTCTTGCAGCATGAACAGACATGTTGTCCATCCAATCACAGGATCCGAGAATTAATCTAGTACTGAAAGCATAAACTACAGCTATCTAGCAATGCAGTGTATAACATGTGGTGAGTAGTTGACTCAAAGAGAGAGAATAACCATAGTTGAATAGTTTTCACCACTTAGTTTCTTCAAAAATGAAGGAGAAGCAAGAGAGAGCGAGAGATAGATTTCCTCATTTTCTTTTAGTTTCAGTATAACTTACTAAGCTAGCAAATGCAGCTGGCTAGTTTAGTTACTCAAACGCCCGGCTCCAACAGAGGGATGCTATGTTAGCTGGCTGGCTATGACTATCCAACACAAAACTGGAACTCTTCCAAGCCAAGGTAAGCTTTAGGCCCCTGGGGACCGCCGGTGTAACTGCTTAATGACTATACACTGTAACGTTACTGCATGATTGTAGCGGGTTTTCTAACGCATTAGTTCTATTAGCTATTACTTTCAGTAATAAGGGGACAACGATGTAGGCTGTGTGTAGCGGTTATGGCATGGTTTGGCTTGAAACTTTTTCTTTCTTCGCCTGGTCACATAGGGCTGATGTTGTTCATTGAGGTCCACAAACAAATGGAAAAGGTGAGAGGGAATACAACGTGGCTGCTATGAGTATCATGTAGTTACATTGAACTGGGTGAATGGAATATGAATGACAGTCATCCAACATGCTGTCATGGAAATAAGGCCATGATTCTGAAAACAAAATGTTCCTCCCTCATCATAAGCAGCACTGACCGCCACGGATCCTCTCATTCTTAATTTCATCCTCTTAACCGCTTTCATCATTTTTCCATTTTGAAATCCACTTCTGGGCCTACAAAATCCCTCTGGGCCTCCATATTACAAGTTTTGCCCCCTCTTCACCTCCCCTCTCTCCACCCCTTGAACTGACCTCTCAACCTTTCTCCCTCTCTTTCCTCTCATCTTTGCATTCATCTCCCTCTTCCACCCATCCCAGTCCATCTCAAGTGCCTTCATCCTGCCTAATAGTGCTCCAGTCCTCCTATAAGAGGAAGGTGAAGAAGGGTTTGTGGAGGGCACTTTGAAGTTTCACTGTGTTGTGTATGGAAGAGGCACAAGCAATGAGTGGGAGAGTACTGTAGTGTGTTTTCTCATGCACCGACAAGTGTTGTGGGGTGTTTGTGAATTGTTTCAGTGTTCTCTCAGTTCAACAGGGGAAGAGGGAAGGAAGGTGGTATTGATGGGATTGTTGGGTGACATTAGGGTGTGTTGGTGTTCTGGTGTCTGTACACCCATCCACACGTCTTTGTCTATAGATAGCTGGCTGCATACTGTAGGCTGTGGTATGACTCGGCAGCATCAATTTTGCAGACTTTCTGTTTTAGCACAGAGGATAAAACAGGCACCTCTAATATTTGATGTGCTTATTTATTACTTATTTAGAGGCACACTTGAACTTTTGTGCTGTGTGTGAGTGGTGGCTGTGCTCCGTGTCAGCTATTCTACCTACCTCTATGTCTCCTTTTACAGGTACAGTACGCTACAGCATCGGTTCTTAACTGGTTTTGGGCTGGGACCCAAAGTGAACCAGGTTGTCTCAGTTGCGACCCAATATTTTTTTTAATGCCATATTGATAGTAAATGTACAATGATATGACAGGGGAACAGCATTGCCACTGCTTTCAGTGTCAGCAATAACATTTTAGCCCTTTACTCTTTACTATGTTTTATAATCTCACTGGTTGGAGACCAAAATAGCACTGTTAATAGCTCTATATTGAAAATACTGTGATTGAATAATTATTTTGCAGAGATTACATTATATAAAAATGTAAGTTCATTATCATTTCTACACACTTTCTACCTGGTTTAAGGCATTTCAGTTCAGACTGGGGTATCTTTTCATAATGAAAAAACAGACCGGAGGGTGACAGACTGGAAAAACAGACCGGAGGGTGACAGACTGGAAAAACAGACTGGAGGGTGACAGACTGGAAAAACAGACCGGAGGGTGACAGACTGGAAAAACAGACCAGAGGGTGACAGACTGGAAAAACAGACTGGAGGGTGACAGACTGGAAAAACAGACCGGAGGGTGACAGACTGGAAAAACAGACCGGAGGGTGACAGACTGGAAAAACAGACCGGAGGGTGACAGACTGGAAAAACAGAATGGAGGGTGACAGACTGGAAAAACAGACCGGAGGGTGACAGACTGGAAAAACAGACCGGAGGGTGACAGACTGGAAAAACAGACTGGAGGGTGACAGACTGGAAAAACTTACCGGAGGGTGACAGACTGGAAAAACAGACTGGAGGGTGACAGACTGGAAAAACAGAATGGAGGGTGACAGAATGGAAAAACAAACTGGATGGTGACAGACTGGAAAAACAGACTGGAGGGTGACAGACTGGAAAAACAGACCGGAGGGTGACAGACTGGAAAAACAGACTGGAGGGTGACAGACTGGAAAAACAGACTGGAGGGTGACAGACTGGAAAAAACAGAATGGAGGGTGACAGAATGGAAAAACAGACTGGAGGGTGACAGACTGGAAAAACAGACTGGAGGGTGACAGACTGGAAAAACAGACTGGAGGGTGACAGACTGGAAAAACAGACTGGAGGGTGACAGACTGGAAAAACAGACTGGAGGGTGACAGAGATGGTTATCGGGGAAAAGAGAGTCATAGAGACAAAGAGAAGAAAGGAAGGAGAGAGCTTGAGAGGGATGGAGAGAATGGAGACATGGTTTGATGATGCCTGTACGTATACTACAGTGAACCAGGGTAGGACACAATTACTGCACTGTAGGTACTTTACTGTACTGGGTATGTGATCTTTCCTATACACCAGATTCTTAGTCATATGTGTCTTGTGTGCTGGATATGTGCTGAACTGCATCCTCTCCCTTTCTGTCCTGCTGTGACTCTGTGCCCAGTCACACGGAAGAGCTAACTTTACCCAGCTCTTCTCTCTTCCTGCCCGCCCATCCTGCCACTTACTACGCCGACAGTCTTAAAGCATCACTTCAGCTGTTCAGGGCTGTGCAGTATACAATATGAGCTGCTTTAAAAAGAATCTTAAATCCTCAAATCAATAAAGAACTTCTTAGTGGGGGGAAGGATGAACATTTATTTATCAATCTGTGGTATTGCTTTCTATGTGGATTAACATAACCTATTCTCCGGCAATGTAGGGATGTACACAGCTGTACAGTGTGGTACGTGGACTCTACCCTTAAGGTTCACAACATACCGACATAATATTATAGACATATGCTGTAAAGGTTTTAGAAAGTAATGTACAGTTGAAGTCGAAAGTTTACATACACTTAGTTTGGAGTCATTAAAACTCGTTTTTCAACCACTCCACACATTTCTTGTTAACAAACTATAGTTTTGGCAAGTCGATTAGGACATCTACTTTGTGCATGACTGTAACGTCCGGGGTGTAGTGGGTGAGAAGTCAGGCGCAGGAAGCAAATAAAGCCCGACCAATCAGCCTAAAACTAACACAGGTGAAACCAATAAACAGAAAAGGGGAAAAGGCATCAGTGGCAGCTAGTAGGCCGGTGACGACGACCGCCGAGCGCCACCCGAGCAGGAAGGGGAGCTACCTTCGGTAGGAGTCGTGACAATGACACAAGTAATTTTTCCAACAATTGTTTAAAATTCCAGTGGGTCAGAAGTTTACAAACACTTAGTTGACTGTGCCTTTAAAAAGCTTGGAAAATTCCAGAAAATGATGTCATGGCTTTAGAAGCTTCTGATAGGCTAAAACATCATTTGAGTCAATTGGAGGTGTACCTGTGGATGTATTTCAAGGCATACCTTCAAATTCAGTCCCTCTTTGCTTGATATCATGAGAAAATCAAAGGAAATCAGCCAACATTTTTTTTGTAGACCCACAAGTCTGGTTCATCCTTGGGAGCAATTTCCAAATGCCTGAAGGTACCACGTTCATCTGTACAAACAATAGTACGCAAGTATAAACACCATGGGGCCACGCAGCCATCATACCACTCAGAAAGGAGACGCATTCTGTCTCCTAGAGATTAATGTACTTTGGTCCGAAAAGTGCAAATCAATCCCAGAAAAACAGCAAAGGACCTTGTGAAGATGCTGGAGGAAACAGGTACAAAAGTGTCTATATCCACAGCAAAACGAGTCCTATATCGACATAACCTGAAAGGCCGCTCAGCAAGGAAGAAGCCACGGCTCCAAAACCTCCATGAAAAAGTCAGACTACGGTTCGCAACTTCACATGGAGACTAAAATCGTACTTTTTGGAGAAATGTCATCTGGTCTGATGAAACAAAAATAGAACTGTTTGGCCATATTGACCATTTTTATGTTTGGAGGAAAAGGGGGAGGCTTGCAAGCCGAAGAACCCCATCCCAACCTTGAAGCATGGGGGTGGCAGCATCATGTTGTGGGGGTGCTTTGCTGCAGGAGGGACTGGTGTACTTCACAAAATAGATGGCATCATGAGGAAAGAAAATTATGTGGATATAAAGTAACATCTCAAGACATCAGTCAGGAAGTTAAAGCTTGGTCGCAAATGGGTCTTCCAAATGGACAATGACCCCAAGCATACTTCCAAAGTTGTGGCAAAATGGCTTAAGGACAACAAAGTCAAAGTATTGGAGTGGCCATCACAAAGCCCTGACCTCAATCCTATAGAATATTTGTTGGCAGAACTGAAAAAGCAAAGTGCGAGGAAGGAGGCCTACAAACCTGATTCAGTTACACCAGCTCTGTCAGGAGGAATGGGCCAAAATTCACCCAACTTATTGTGGGAAGCTTGTGGAAGGCTACCCAAAATGTTTGACCCAAGTTAAACCATTTAAAGGCAATGCTACCACATACTAATTGAGTGTACGTAAACTTCTGACCCACTGGGAATGTGATGAAAGAAATAAAAGCTGAAATAAATCATTCTCTCTACAATTATTCTGACATTTCACATTATTAAAATAAAGTGGTGATCCTAACTGACCTAAGACAGACCTAAGAATTTTTACTAGGATTAAATGTCAGGAATTGTGAAAACTGAGTTTAAATGTATTTGGCCAAGGTGTATGTAAACTTCCGACTTCAACTGTATCTACCTTAAATAGCTGGTACCTCTGCGCATTGATCTGGTACTGGTACTCCCTGTATAGAGCTCCATTCTTGTGTATTTTATTTCTCGATTTACTATTTTATTTTTATTCTCTGTATTGTTGGGAAGGGCTCGAAAGTAAGCTTAAGTCTTCACCAGTTGTATTCCGTGCATGTGACAAATAAAATTTGATTTGATTTGAATGCCGTTAACAGTTGTGATTACATTTGTGCAAAGGAAGCGAAGTCTCCTCCCTCGCAAACGGAAACTCTTGGCCAAACCCGTCCCTTACGCTAATTTCACCTGTGTTTATCATGGCTAAAAAGGAAATTGTTGTTTTCGTGAATTTTTACAATTTTCACTTTGTGGCTGTGGATTCTATTGGAAACTGTTTTTCATCCGCACACAGACTTAAAAATCACTGTACCAGTTTAATTACCACCTTCGCCCAATCCTGATTCATCCAAATAAACAATGACAAAAACCCCATAATCATATTATTCTACATGAGCCTTGACAGATTCTCGCCATTTTCATCTGTCCACAAGAATCTTTTCATGAGAGACTAGCAGAGACAGTACCCGTATAGTACACTAGGTTTTATTAGTTTAATGATTAGTACTTGGCAGCGTTTGCCTGTCCAGCTAACAAACATTAAATTATTTTTCAAGAATTGACATTGCCAACCAACATAAATGTGTTCAGAAGAAATAAAGATTCGCAATATGTCAATCTAGCTCCTATCTCGCCAGAGACCGTTCATCTCGAAAACTAAAGCAAATGTGATGCTTTGGCCCACCGACTAAGAGGGGCAGATAAAGAAGACCGATGAAAATGATTGGGGAACTACTAGTTGAAACACTCCTTCATTCTCCTCCTCCTCTTGTACTATTCATTGCCTTCATTCTCTTTTCTCTGCTCCACAGGCATTTCCACTCTCTCTCATTTTCTTTCCCTTTGCGTTTTTGCCCTTTCTGAACTATTCTAAGTCTTTGTTGATGTCATTACGTATATCAGAGAGAGGCTGTTTTCCTCTGTGAAGTGGCTTTTAGTCTTCCTTTATCTCTCTCTCTCTGCTACTAAGTGTCAACTACCACCACTCCCTGCTGAGCCAGCATTTGGCCCCAGCTCATTGAAACACAGAATAGAGAGAGAAAGGGGGAGAGAGAGGGAGAGAGGGAGAAAGAATCAATGAGAGCATCAATGTGAGCGAGAGAGAGAAAGAGAGAGAAAGGGAGGGAGAGCGAGAGAGAGAGAAAGGGAGAGAGAGAGAGAGAAAGGGAGAGAGAGAGGCAAAGGGAGAGAGAGAGAAAGTGAGAGAGAGAGAGAGAGAGAGAGAGAGAGAGAGATAGAGAAAGAAAGAGAGAGAAAGAGAGAGAGAGAGAGAAAGAGAAAGAGAGAGAGAGAGAGAGAGAGAGAGAGAGAGAGAAAGAGAGAGACTGTCTTGACTGTCCACCAAGTGAATGAAGCACACAGTGCTGATAAGGTGGATGAAAGGAATAATGATGACTATGATCTCTATTTATAGATACATTGACCTCAATTGTCTCCAGTTTTACTGTGCATGTGAGCATTTGTGTGCATGTGTGTGTGTATGAGGATGCATGTGTGTGTGAGCATGCGTGTGTGTGTGTAGTCCCCTGTCCCAGTTTGCACATGGGTGTATGCCACATCCACGTGCCGTTAGTGCTGACTCTATTGCACAGGAAGAGCTGCAGTGTGGAGCTCAACGTGCCCTCAGCATGAACACACAAAAATGGGCTTTTCAGCAACTACGCCTGCTGGAGTGTGTGTGCCTTAGGCAGTTGTGTGTCGATACTGCGGATCAGCAGATTGACATGTATTCATGTCTGCAGGACAGCCAATGGGGGTTGGGGGAGTGGCTGGGGGATTGGAGGAACTGAAGGTACAGTACTGTTCTCTAAGCTGGCTGCCTGGTGCAGGAGGTAACCTGTAAGTACTGAGAGAGAGAGAGAGAGAGTCCTCTTATTTAGTACTGAAATCAGTCATTGTGCTTTCAGCTGCATTCCGTCACTGTGTAACAGTTACTGTTACAGTCCAGTGTCCAGTGTATAAGAGTCCAGTGTATAATGGCTCACTGGGTAGCTGAGTAATGAACTGCTATTACCAAACAGTTCCACTCAAGCCAGAAGAGGCAGGACTGCGTTGTGTCCACAATCTCCACATCACCCCCTCTCTCCTTTCTCCAATCTCCTCTTCTCTATCTCCTCTTTCTCTTATCCTCACCACTCTCATTTCTCTCCTCTCACCTCTCTTTTCTCCTGTCCCCTCTCCTCTCCCACTTCTCTCTCCACCTCCCTCTCTCTTCTCATCTCTCCACTCTCCCCTCTCCTCTCTCTCCTCTCTCTCCTCTCTCTCCTCTTCTTTCTTTCTCCTGTCCCCTCTCCTCTCCCTCTTCTCTCTCCACCTCCCTCTCTTTTCTCATCTCTCCACTCTCCCCTCTCCTCTTTTTTCTTTCTCCTCTCTCCTTTCCTCCCTCCCTACTCTCTCCACCCCTCAAGGCAGGTCTCTCAGGCACTTTAGGCTAGTCTAACATACTTAGTGAGAGCTTCAACATTGTGTGCACACATCCAGGGCTGCTGCCACACACGCACACACACACGCACGCACGCACACACACACACACACACACACACACACACACACACACACACACACACACACACACACACACACACACACACACACACACACACACACACAGGACAAGCCTGAGTTGAATATACTCACACATATAAACACACATGCGCGCACACACACACACACACGCACGCACGCACACGCACACACACACACACACACACACACACACACACACACACACACACACACACACACACACACACACACACACACACACACACACACAGGACAAGCCTGAGTTGAATATACTCACACATATAAACACACATGCGCACACACACACACACACACACACACACACACACACACACACACACACACACACACACACACACACAGGACAAGCCTGAGTTGAATATACTCACACTTCTAAATACACATGCGCGCACACACACCGACACAGACGTGACTGCGGCTGTCTTTCTAGAGGTTGAGTCAGCACAGTCAGGAGAAGGAGGAGTGAAACTACAGCTCTTAACAACTAAACCAACTAGTATTTATTTCTGTCCATATGCATTGACTTTGTCTTCTTGTAATATAATTACAGTATGTATACAGTGCTTTGCAAAAGTATTCATCCCCCTTGGCGTTTTTCCTATTTTGTTGCATTAAAACCTGTAATTTAAATGGATTTTTATTTGGATTTGATGTAATCGACATACTCAAAATATTCCGAATTTGTGATGTGAAGTGGAAAAAATAATTAATTTTAAAAAAATCTGAAGAATTAAAAACTGAAAGTGGTGCGGGCATATGTATTCACCCCCTTTGCTATGAAGCCCCTAAAATAGATCTGGTGCCACCAATTACTGTCAGAAGTCACATAATTAGTTAAATAAAGTCCACCTGTGTGCAATCTAAGTGTCACTAGATATATCACATGATCTCAGTAAATATACACCTGTTCTGAAAGGCCCCAGAGTCTGCAACACCACTAAGCAAGGGGAACCACTAAGCAAGCGGCACTATGAAGACCAAGGAGCTCTCCAAACAGGTCAGGGACAAAGTTGTGGAGAAGTACAGATCAGGGTTGGGTTATAAAAAAAGATCAAAAACTTTGAACATCCCACGGAACACCATTAAATCCATTATTATTATTTTTTTAATAGAATATGGCACCACAACAAACCTGCCAAGAGAGGGCTGCCCACCAAAACTCACAGGCCAGGCAAGGAGGGCATTAATCAGAGAGGCAACAAAGAGAGCAAAGATAATCCTGAAGGAGCTTCAAAGCTCCACAGCGGAGATTGGAGTATCTGTCCAAAGGGCCACTTCAAACCATACACTCCAAAGAGCTGGGCTTTATGGAAGAGTGGCCAGAAAAAAAGCCATTGCTTGGAGAAAAAAGTAAACAAACACTTTTGGTGTTCGCCAAAGGCATGTGGGAGACTCCCCAAATATGTGGAAAAAGGTACTCTGGTCAGATGAGACTAAAATTGAGCTTTTTGGCCATCAAGGAAAACGCTACTGGCGCAAACCCAACACCTTCATCACCCCGAGAGCACCATCCCCACAGTGAAGCATAGTGGTGGCAGCATCATGCTGTGGGGATGTTTTTCATTGGCCAGGGACTGGGAAAGTGATCAGAATTGAAGGAATGATGGATGGCTCTAAATACAGGGAAATCCTTGATGGACACCTGTTTCAGTCTTCCAGAAATGTAAGACTGGGACGGAGGTTCAACTTCCAGCAGGACAATGACCCTAAGCATCCTGCTAAAGCAACACTCAACATTTAAATGTCTTGGAATGGCCTAGTCAATGCCCAGACCTCAACCCAGTTGAGAATCTGTGGTATGACTTAAAGATTGCTGTACACCAGTGGAACCCATCCAACTTGAAGGAGCTGGAGCAGTTTTTACTTGAAGAATGGATAAAATCCCAGTGGCTAGATGTGCCAAGCTTATAGAGACATACCCCAAGAGACTTGCAGCTGTAATTGCTGCAAAAGATGGCTCTACAAAGTATTGACTTTGGGAGGGGGGTGAATAGTTATGCACGCTCAAGTTTTCTGGGGTTTTTTGTATCTTCAAATAGGTAGGCATGTTGTGTAAATCAAATGATACAAAACCCCCAAAAATATATTTTAATTCTGGGGTGTAAGGCAACATAATAGGAAAAATGCCAAGGGGGTGAATACTTTCGTAAGCCACTGTATGTCTTTCACTGAGGTGCACAGCAGCTACAGTACTTTACTGATATAATATATGTAAATATAATGTTGATATTACATAGAGAGATTGCACTGTGCCCTCTAAATAGAAATGTCAGCATGATCAGAGGAGTTGTTGATCTGAGAAGGGGACATGGTGGTGAGAGCATTATATACTGTATGTATAGGATGTGAGGCCTGGGGCTTTAGAGACCCAAATCAGTTTAAGTTATGCAAATACCATCATCTTTAGATAATAAACTTAAGAATGTGTGAACAGGAACATTGTGAACTGGCCCAACACCAAGGTTGGAGATGGTTAACGTTGTATCAGTATTCTTTCCTAAATTTCCTCCCCCATCACAGTCTCTTAATAAGATGTCCCGCTTTGCCGACTTGAGGCTTTTGAAGTTTAGAAAGACAAATCTATTTTCAAATCAAATCAAATTTGATTTGTCACATGTGCCGAATACAACATTACACCGAAATGCTAACTTACAAGCCCTTAACCAACAATGCAGTTTGTTGGGGGGGCAATAGCCTGGGTAGCCATTTAATTAGCTTTAGGAATCTTATGGCTTGTGGGTAGAAGCTGTTGAGAAGCCTTTTGGACCTAGACTTGGTGCTCAAGTATCGCTTGCCTATCGGTAGCACAGAGAACAGTCTATGACTAGGGTGGCTGGAGTCTTTGAACATTTTTAGCGCCTTCTTCTGACACCACCTGGTATAGAGGTCCTGGATGGCAGGAAGCTTGGCCCCAGTGATGTACTGGGCCGTACGCACTACCCTCTGTAGTGCCTTGTGGTTGGATGCCGAGCAGTGATGAAACCAATGATGAAACATGCTCTCAATGGTGCAGCTGTAGAATGTTTGAGGATCAGAGGACCCATGCCAAATCTTTTCAGTCTCCTGAGGGGGAAATAGGCATTGTCGTGCCCTCTTCACAACTGTCTTTGTGTGCTTGGACCATGATAGTTGGTGATGTGGACACCAGGGAACTTGAAGCTCTCAACCTGCTCCACTGCAGCCCCGTCGATAAGAATGGGGGCGTGATTGGTCATCCTTTTCCTGTAGTCCACAATTATCTCCTTTGTCTTGATCACATTGAGGGAGAGGTTGTTGTCCTGGCACCACATGGCCGGGTCTCGGACCTCCTCCATATAGACTGTCTCATCGTTGTGAGTAATCAGGCCTACCACTGTTGTGTCATCAGCAAAATTAATGATGGTGTTGGAGTCGTGCCTGGCCATGCAGTCATGAGTGAACAGGGAGTACACGAGGGGACTGAGCACGCACCCCTGAGGGGCCCTCGTGCTGAGGATCAGAGTGGCGGATGTGTTGTTACCTAGCCTTACCACCTGTGAGGGTTGTCTGGCTTAATGTATTGTTGCTTACTCTCCCTGCTCTCTCACTGCTGTTTTCATACCTTCTCCTCTTGAGAATATTGCCCTTCGGATTCAATTTCTCCACCTCAAATCTAATCAGAGCTGCTTCCGTTAAAGTTGTGCCATAAGAGCCATGCGGCAGTGATCCATGTGCTTTATTACCCATTCACAGTATGGCTGCATAAATACTGCAGATATAATCATGTCTGCATAAATTTACTGATGCACGTGTGTGACTATGTTCTCTGTGTGTGTGTGTGTGTGTGTGTGTGTGTGTGTGTGTGTGTGTGTGTGTGTGTGTGTGTGTGTGTGTGTGTGTGTGTGTGTGTGTGTGAGAGAGAGAGAGAGAGAGAGAGAGAGAGCGAGAGAGAGAGAGAGAGAAAGAGAGACCTGGGCCCTGACAGTAAATCTTAGTAAGACAAAAATAATGGTGTTCCAAAAAAGGTCCAGTTGCCAGGACCACATATACAAATTCCATCTAGACACAGTTGCTCTAGAGCACACAAAAAAAACGATACATACCTCAGCCTAAATATCAGCACCACAGGTAACTTCCACAAAGCTGTGGATGAGTTATAGAACCCATTGCCCTATATGGTTGTGAGGTCTGGGGTCCGCTCACCAACCATAAATTCACAAAACACCAAATTGAGACTCTGCATGCAGAATTCTGCAAAAATACCTTCTGTGTACAACGTAAAACGCCAAATAATGCATGCAGAGCAGAATTAGGCCGATAACCACAAATTATCAAACACAAACAGACTCCACAGAGCCCCAGGACAGCAAAACAATTAGACCCAACCAAATCATGAGAGAACGAACAGATGTAGTAATTACTTGACACATTGGAAAGAATTAACAAAAACCTAGAATGCTATTTGGCCCTAAGCAGAGAGTACACAGTGGCAGAATACCTGACCACTGAGACTGACCCAAAATTAAGGAAAGTTTTTACCATGTACAGACCTTGTGAGCCTTGCAATTGAGAGAGGCCACCGTAGGAAGACCTGGCTCTCAAGAGCAGACAGGCTATGTGCACACTGCCCACAAAATGAGGTGAAAATTGAGCTGCACTTCCTAACCTCCTACCAAATGTATGACCATATTAGAGACACATATTTCCCTCAGATTACACAGACCCACAAAGAATTCGAAAAACAAATCCAATTTTGATCAACGCCCATATCTACTGGGTGAAATACCACCGTGTGCAATCACAGCAGCAAGATTTGTGACCTGTTGCCACAAGGAAAGGGCAACCAGTGAAGAACAAACACCATTGTAAATACAACTCATATTTATGTTTATTTATTTATTTTCCCTTTTGTACTTTAACTATTTGCACATCGTTACAACACTGTATATAGACATATGACATTTGAAATGTCTTTATTCTTTTGGAACCTGTGAGTGTAATATTGACTGTTCACCTTTTATTTATTTTTTCACTTTTGTTTGTCCATTTCACTTGCCTTGGCAACGTAAACATGTTTCTAATGCCAATAAAGCCGCTTGATTTAAATTGAATTGAGAGAGAGCTAATAAGTTGTGTGAATCTACTGTCTGTGTTTGTGTGTATGTGTGTGAGGGGGAGTAGGGGGCACAGCTCTGATAAATGACCACCAGGCCCTGTCAGCATGGTGAGCACAAGGCGACACAGACACATCATACACACACCTGTCTGAAGGGCAGGTGTGTGTCTTGATATACAGTATGTGTATCAGTTGTTTTTCTCTCAGATAGAGTCTTTGGACTTAATTTTTTATTTTTGGCTTAGTTCTTTAGCGGTCTTCACTTTACATTATAGCATGTAACATCCATGCAACAATTGGCAGTGTTCACAGATTGGAGATGTTTTGAGTAGTCAGTAGTTGTAAGTGATGTTGAAGTGTTATTGTGTGGAGGGAGTAAGGCCCAGTGTGACTGCTGGTTGGCCCAGTATGGTTCTAGCTCCGCTCATTCAGACAAAAGAGAAGGGATGAAAAGCGCCATAATGATGCCCAGAGAGAAAGAAAAGGCATGCCTATTTCCATTTCTCTGAGCGAGAAGAATGGAGCAACAGAAGAGAGAGAGAGAGAAAAAAATAAGCCTCTCAAATCCAGGTTTTTGGCGAGGCTGTCTCTTAGGGTTACTTTTTTTCACACATGTTTTATTATGCTAATGACATGGCAGATAAAAATAGTCTGGAATGGAAGAGTTCCCCCCTTCAATGGAGGGAGGGGGTGCCTCTAAATGTCATTGATAAAACATAAACAGATTAGAGAGCTTACTCTCTTACATACCCGCCATCTTTGTTGTCCTCCTCCTCCTCCCCTCCCTCTCTTCTCTCCTTCATCTCCCAGTCAGACCTCTTCTTTACAGGTCCCATGGGATTACATGAGAAAACATGCTAATATTTCTACTCAGCACAATGATACAGCTGCAGTATACAGACCTGGGTTCAAATACTATTTAGGGCATTTCAATTACATATAGAAGTAAGTATGTTTTATTTGAAAAGACAAGGAGAATATTGGAATGAATTTTGAAATACACTTGGAAAGTATTTGAAATTACTGAAATACACTGACTCAAGTACACTCCCATGCAATTAACCCAGATATTTTAAATAATAATTTGAAAGCGCTTTCTAATAGTAAATTATTTATAGAAAATTATTAGAAAATGGCTTCAAATACTTCCAATAGGAGATTTGGGTCACATTATTTGAAACTACTCAAATACACAGAAAATAAGTAGAACAAATATAATACATACACTTGGGCCATTTGCGAGCTGTTTTTTTCCATCGTATATATGATCCTTCCACAAGGATCACTAGGCTAAGTGCTCAAGGCAGTCACAGCAGAACCACTACAGAAGATGGAAAAAAGCCAACAAACAAAGAAGCATGAAACATGCCAGTAAATCATTCAGTCATATAACCCAGTCGCCACACACTGATTGAATCAACGTTCTTTCCACATCATTTCAACAAAATTACTTTGAACCAACGTGGAATTGACATCTGTGCCCAGTGGGAAACCTCAATCTAAGCTGCCCTCTCTTCTGTCTCTCATTGACTCAAAGTTTAAAACCAGTTAGATGTGAACGTTACCAACCATAGGGCAACAGGAGAGGATCCATGTTGCAGTGTGTACAAAGCAGGGAAAATGGGATTTGATGTAGCTCTGTTGAGTGTTTGCAGTATAGTAATGTCATAGCATCACCCAATGCTCATTCACACCCCAGGCTTTTAAAGATCCTTTGATAAAACAGACTTCCTTTACCCTCCACTCCCCCTCTGTCTCCCTGGAGCTGAATTGCCTAAGAGAGAAGGAACAGAAAGAAAGGGACAAAACAACCAACAAAAACGACTCCTGCAGCTCTCTGGAACCCTTTTTTTGTAAGAGTGTACTTTATCACTGACCTCATCCCAGAGTTTCTCAGAGCATTGACACTCAGCCCACTGACACCCCTATCAGATCACAGAAAAATCACAGCCTACTTTAATAGAGCCGTACTCAATCATGAGGCATCAAAGCCGAACAAACTGCATACTAGAATGAACAAAAATAGAAATGGAACAACTTCAAAGATTTTACTGTTACAGTTAATATAATAAAATCAGTCAAGTGAAATGTATTCATTAGGCCCTAATCTATGGACTTCTATGGATGACTGTTGGTTACAGATATCTTAAAAAAAGGTAGGAGCGTGGATCAGAAAACCAGTCAGTATCTGGTGTGACCACCATTTGCTTCATGCAGCGCGACACATCTTCTTGATCAGGCTGTTGATTGTGGCCTGTGGAATGTTGCCCCACTCCTATTCAATGGCTGTGTGAAGTTGCTGGATATTGGCAGGAACTGGAACACGCTGTTGTACACCTCGATCCAGAGCATCCCAAACATGCTCAATGGTTGACATGTCTGGTGAGTATGCAGGCCATGGAAGAACTGGGACATTTTGAGCTTCCAGGAATTGTGTACAGGTCCTTGCGACATGAGGCTGTGAATTACTATGCTGAAACATGAGGTGATAGCGGCAGATGAATGGCACGACAATGGGCCTCAGGATCTCGTCACTGTATCTCGACACTGTGCATTCAAATTGCTATCGATAAAATACAATTGTGTTCATTGATCTGTCCATACCATAACCCCACCACCACCATAGGCATCACTGCCACAGTCTTACTCCTGCCAGAATATCCTTTTCCTGAAAACAAACCCCTGCCACATGTGGTGTGGACAAAACGCTGCCAAGAAGAAAGTTAAACAACCTACATCTCTGCTCTGTAATCCCACTCTCTTACTCCGTCTCCCCTCTCTTTCGCTCACACACTCTCCTTCTCTCTCTTCCTCTGCCGCTCTCACTCTTTCACACGCTTTTCCGTCATGAGATTCACCGTTGATGGTGGAGCCACTTGGTTGGTTGGTTGGCTCCAATGAATAAGCAATTGACATTCCCTGAGCATGATCATGGCTGGCCTGTCTCTAGATTCCAGACATTTTGGAAGGAGGGTGAGGGCAGACATGTAAATAGCAGTCTTATGGGTGGCTAAGAGGGGCCTCCAGTTAAAGGCCATGTGTGTCTCCCTCCAATGCTCCACTCCACCAATCTGACCTACATTGTCTGTACTACAGTACCTCTGGAACTGGATTAATCGGTGAAGAGCACACTTCTCCAGCGTGCCAATGGCCATCGAAGGTGAGCATTTACCCACTGCAGTCAGGTCTAGACCCTGGTGAGGACGAAGAGCACAGAGATGAGCTCCCTAAGACGGTTTCTGACAGTTTGTACAGAAATTCTTCGGTTGTGCAAACCCACAGTTTCATCGACTGTCCGGGTGGCTGGTCTCAGACGATCCCGCAGGTGAAGAAGCCTGATGTGGAGGTCCTGGGCTGGCGTGGTGAAGATCTTGGGTTGGCGTGGTTACATGTGGTCTGCTGTTGTGAGGCCTGTTGGACGTACTGGCAAATTCTCTAAAATGACGTTGGAGGTGGCTTATGATAGAGAAATTAACATTCAATTCTCTGGCAACAGCTCTGGTGGACATTCCTGCAGTTAGCATGCGAACTGCACTCTCCCTCAAAACTTGAGACATCTGTTGTAGTGTTGTGGGACAAAACTGCACATTTTAGAGTGGCATTTTATTGTCCCCACTACAAGGTGCACCTGTGTAATGATCATGCTTTTTAATCAGCTTCTTAATATGCCACACCTGTCAGGTGGATGGATTATCTTGACAAAGGAGAAACACTAACTAACAGGGATGTAAACAAATTTATACACAACATTTTAGAGAAATAAGGTTTTTGTTCATTTCTGGGATCTTTTACTTCAGCTCATGAAACATGGGACCAACACTTTACATGTTGTGTTCATATTTTTGCTCAGTATATTAAGAACTGTTATAGATGAAAGGAAAGTAGTGTAGAAACCTACCAAAAAACAATTGGCCAACAACAAATTAAATCCCTTTCAGACAACTTCCTGGACAAAACGTTTCACTGCAATAGTGATTCAAACTCTCAGCTTCCCTATCAAGAATGACACGTGGTTTGATGAAGAATGCAAAAACCTAAGAAAGAAATTGAGGAACCTAACCAACCAAAACACAGTGTTCCAGAACATCTGTCTATGCCTTCACTATGGTGAAACACTAAAACAGTACAGCACTACACTAAGGAAAAATAAAGTACAACATGTTGGAAATATACAGAATCTAACCATTTCTGGGAAAATTATAACACACTAAACAAACAACATGAAGAGCTACCCAAAATGGAGATAAAGCACTTCTCCATTTTCTTTGGCCCTATAACAGAAAACAAACAGCAAAAACATATACATTATCAATTAAAACTTTGAGTCAACTATTCATGGCCTAAAATGAACTCCCGTCAGCCACCGAATGCAGGTAGATTTTGGCATTGGTGGGTAAGATGTCTATATCACCAGCTACAAATAAAAAGTATGATCACATTTATAGCTAAATAAATGCAACAGTAGCTGTTTAAGGTATTCTGCGGTTTGATTTAATAGCTGGTAAATGAATTGCACTATGAATCCTACTATAGCCTATCCCACCTCGCGCTGCAACACTGCCTGCCTTGGGGCTGTGCACACATGAAGAGCTGAGTGAATATTCATTTTTAGAAGCACTGGTACAGGTTTAAAAAGTTTGTCTAATTTACTTAAAACAAAATCTTACTGAAGTGAGACTTTGTCCTTGTGTTTCTTGGCTATTTACATAGTTTTTTTCACAAGCTAGGCTTTGGTCCAAATTCAAAGTAGACAGCCCTCGGCCCTAAACCCTGAGCCCTTGAATTACATTTTACATCGTCACATCCGAGTGTACCTTAAATGTCCCTTGCCCAAGCTAGGGAGAATGATGATCTGAGAGGTAACGTCCTTGGATGAAATCTTAAAATTGAGCTTAAAAACAGCCTAAAGCTCTTAATGTACCTATCAAGCTAATGTAGCTAGCTAGCACTCCTAGATAGCTACTGTTACCAATAGCTGGCTAGCTAGTTTTATAGTTGGAACTCATTTATTCCAATACATTAATGAAGATAGCTAAGTTTTATAGGTTCCTCACTACGACAAATCTAAAGTCAATGTCATCTATATATATTTCTTTGCAAGCTAGCTAGCTTCATCATTTTGTCCGACATGCCAAAAAGGCAGCCGTGTTGATTAAATTTGACACGTAAGTATATCACGTGACTACAGTTTGCATTGAATTGTAGGTCTTATAAACCCCACATGTGATCAAAGTTTTTCACTCGCTCCCTCAAGCTAAATCGAGGGTTGTGGGGGCAACGTTATTGAATTGGACCTCCACTTAAGACGGCAATAAAACTGCATCCGGTTTCGATGGGGATTCACCTAAGGGAAAGTGGCTAATGTGAGGGCTGAGGTGGTAAAAATATTGTTTTTAGAAACATTACAAAGCAGGTTCATACATTTTTTGTGTTTTGTTAGTGTAATTTTAGGGGGAAAATATATTTTGGCAGAGATTTTTAAATGAACCTACCAGTGGCTGGTGGACCAAAAAGTACATTTTAGGCCCTGCAGCTATTAAAGACTACAATAACCCACTGAGACAAATTTGACCCCAATAACCACTGTGGGATATGCGTCAACAGCAACCTTGGGAAAATCCTCTGCATTATCATTAATAGTAGACTTCTACATTTCCTCAGTTAAAACAATGTCCTGAGCAAATGTCAAATTGTCTTATTACCAAATTACCATACGACAGATCAGGTGTTCAGGTGTTCAGGTGCACACCCTCATTGACAAAAAAACTAAACAAAGCAAAAGCAGACTTCTCATGCTTTGTTGATTTCAAAAATCTTTTGACTCAATTTGCTATACAAATTGATAGAAAGCGGTATTGGGGAAATAAACAAATGATAAAGTCCATGTATACAAATGATAAAGTCCATGTATACAAAGTGTTTAGTTTAAATTGACAAAAAAACTGCCTTCTCTCCTCACGGTTGGGGGGTGAGACAGGGATGCAGCTTGAGCCTCACCCTCTTCAACATTTACATCAATAAATTGGAGAGGGCACTAGAACAGTCTAAAGCACCCTGGCCTCACCCTACTAGACTCTGAAGTCAAATGTTTACTGTTTGCAGATGATATGGTGCTTCTGTCCCCAAACAAGGAGGGCCTACAGCAGCACCTAGATCTTCTGCACATATTCTGTCGTACTTGTCAGAACCCTATTAATCCAGCAAACTATACTAATAATGGACCCTTACTAAATTATTCACATCTTGCTAAAAATGAGGAACTCTGATCTAAGGGCAGTGCCTGAATGAATATAAAAAATAAAATCACATAATACTGTAGGTACGCAGTGGACCAATCAAGTAGAGCTTACAGTCACACACATAGCTAAAGTCTCCTTCTGTCTCAGTCACACACATTGCTAAAGTCTACTGCTGTCTCAGTCAGGCATATAGCTAAATAGTCTCCATCTGTCTCAGTCACGCACATAGCTAAAGTCTCCTTCTGTCACGCACATAGACATCCATAGGTCAGAATATGCCCTAGCTGGGCTATTGCGTAACATGATTAGGAATAATAGGACATTGATTGGTGGACGTCAAGAGAATAGTCCTGAATCCATCCTGTCAGTTTAATCTGTAAATGTTTCCACTTGTCCACTACCTTAACCTGGGGCCTGGAAAACACATTACAGATCAATGGAGAGTTTCAGCTCCTAGGGAGCAAATTGACAGGTGGGGAAACTAGATCCAACCACATGTCACTGGATGAAAACACTCAAAGGGCCATACTTACTAAGCATTTACATCTGTACAAAGTTTGTACCTGTAGTAGGGCATTACAATTGAAACTCTTAGTAAATACGACCAGTGGCAATTTTAGCATGTCAATCCTTGTGGGGCAACAACAACCAGAAGAAATTGGGGGGATGTATGTCAGCAAAGCCACTACACAACACAACACTAAACAATACATTAATTGCACTTTAACGGTGACAAACAGTGCCCACAAACTATTAGGGCAGGAGAGGAGAGTCCCAACAGCAGTCCCAACAGTTTACCACTGCTACACCTGGCTAGCAGTGGAGCCTTGTCTGCCAGCGAAACAGTTAATTCAGCCTCATTTACTGCTTTTTTAAAAACATAGCTGATATGGCTGACTTGCTTAAACAAATTGGGTTTCTACTGACAATTGAGATCTGGATTGACAGCATGGCCAATGTTGAGTTTTTATAATTTTAAGTTTGGAAAAGAGACCCATAAACCTAGTCTTGGGACCACATAGCCACTCAATAGCAGGCTAGTGATTGCTTTGCAATGCTTGCAGTGATCCACTGATTCCTTCCAAACCACTCATTATTGAATTTGCGATCTCCAACTTGTTGTGTAATGTTTATGTCCAATGAATGATGAACACCAATATGTTATATTTATAATTCATAGGATTAAAAAGGATTTTCCAGTAAATTGTCGACTTGATTCATGATGTTGATTGCTCGCTAAGATTTTGAAAGTATGATGTTGACATGATCAGTCCATTCAAAGCTATTGCATATATAATGTGATTTGACGTAATTGTATCTGTGGCCTATGACCTTGAGCCTTCTTAGATGGGCACTTCTAATGTAACTCTATGGCAGCATCCAAGGGGCTTGAATTTTCAAGCTCTACCCTTAGATTTGGAGGTGATGTAGTGTCCCCATATGTGACAGAACACTGAGCCAATCACGGCGCAACTAGAGAACATTACCAACCCCTACGCTGCGTATTTCCTGCTGGCTGCCCCACCACCTCAGAAAGCACTGAGCTAGGCTGAAACACCTGCCTTTTGGAGCTGCCTTACTCAAGAAAGCAAAAAAGAGATGTTTGTATGCAGCTTTATTAACTAAACAATTTTTTATATTTTTTTGTACATTGTTTGCAAACTGATATGTGACACGTAATAATGTCAAAATGACAAAACAGGCAGTCTCTTTTTTTATTTTTTTAAAATGTGGGGCTCAAAACAGGTGGGGCTCTGCCCCTGCACCTGCCCTGAACGACGGTTCGCCACTGAATATGACCCCAAGGCTTCCACTGTATGGGTGCATTAAATCCAGACGTTATCCTGATATTGATTTCCTACTTGGCGAGCCCACAGTCTCTGAGTGCATATACAGTAGCTCACCGATGATTTGTCAGCTCTCAGCACTGTTAGTGCATTAAGTGTCACACCGTGATATGTTCCATCTCTCGTCCTACAGTACCTAGAAACACAAGCATATGACTGTTGCATCTTTTACCAATTGGAGTAACAGCCAACGACATTCCCTATCCTGGGTCTGAGGACTACAATATTTATTACATTCCCTATCCTGGGTCTGAGGAAAACAATATTTATTACATTCCCTATCCTGGGTCTGAGGACTACAATATTTATTACATTCCCTATGCTGAGTCTGAGGACTACAATATTTATTACATTCCCTATCCTGGGTCTGAGGACTACAATATTTATTACATTCCCTATCCTGGGTCTGAGGAAAACAATATTTATTACATTCCCTATCCTGGGTCTGAGGACTACAATATTTATTACATTCCCTATGCTGAGTCTGAGGACTACAATATTTATTACATTCCCTATCCTGGGTCTGAGGACTACAATATTTATTACATTCCCTATCCTGGGTCTGAGGACTACAATATTTATTACATTCCCTATGCTGAGTCTGAGGACTACAATATTTATTACATTCCCTATGCTGAGTCTGAGGACTACAATATTTATTACATTCCCTATGCTGGGTCTGAGGACTACAATATTTATTACATTCCCTATGCTGAGTCTGAGGACTACAATATTTATTACATTCCCTATGCTGGGTCTGAGGACTACAATATTTATTACATTCCCTATGCTGGGTCTGAGGACTACAATATTTATTACATTCCCTATGCTGGGTCTGAGGACTACAATATTTATTACATTCCCTATGCTGAGTCTGAGGACTACAATATTTATTACATTCCCTATCCTGGGTCTGAGGACTACAATATTTATTACATTCCCTATGCTGAGTCTGAGGACTACAATATTTATTACATTCCCTATGCTGAGTCTGAGGACTACAATATTTATTACATTCCCTATCCTGGGTCTGAGGACTACAATATTTATTACATTCCCTATGCTGAGTCTGAGGACTACAATATTTATTACATTCCCTATCCTGGTTCTTACAATATTTATTACATGCTGAGTCTGAGGACTACAATATTTATTACATTCCCTATCCTGGGTCTGAGGACTACAATATTTATTACATTCCCTATGCTGGGTCTGAGGACTACAATATTTATTACATTCCCTATGCTGGGTCTGAGGACTACAATATTTATTACATTCCCTATGCTGAGTCTGAGGACTACAATATTTATTACATTCCCTATCCTGGGTCTGAGGACTACAATATTCATTACATTCCCTATGCTGAGTCTGAGGACTACAATATTTATTACATTCCCTATGCTGAGTCTGAGGACTACAATATTTATTACATTCCCTATCCTGGGTCTGAGGACTACAATATTTATTACATTCCCTATCCTGGGTCTGAGGACTACAATATTTATTACATTCCCTATGCTGAGTCTGAGGACTACAATATTTATTACATTCCCTATCCTGGGTCTGAGGACTACAATATTTATTACATTCCCTATGCTGAGTCTGAGGACTACAATATTTATTATATTCCCTATGCTGGGTCTGAGGACTACAATATTTATTACATTCCCTATGCTGGGTCTGAGGACTACAATATTTATTACATTCCCTATGCTGGGTCTGAGGACTACAATATTTATTACATTCCCTATGCTGAGTCTGAGGACTACAATATTTATTACATTCCCTATCCTGGGTCTGAGGACTACAATATTCATTACATTCCCTATGCTGAGTCTGAGGACTACAATATTTATTACATTCCCTATGCTGAGTCTGAGGACTACAATATTTATTACATTCCCTATGCTGAGTCTGAGGACTACAATATTTATTACATTCCCTATCCTGGGTCTGAGGACTACAATATTTATTACATTCCCTATGCTGAGTCTGAGGACTACAATATTTATTACATTCCCTATCCTGGGTCTGAGGACTACAATATTTATTACATTCCCTATGCTGAGTCTGAGGACTACAATATTTATTACATTCCCTATGCTGAGTCTGAGGACTACAATATTTATTACATTCCCTATCCTGGGTCTGAGGACTACAATATTTATTACATTCCCTATGCTGGGTCTGAGGACTACAATATTTATTACATTCCCTATCCTGGGTCTGAGGACTACAATATTTATTACATTCCCTATCCTGGGTCTGAGGACTACAATATTTATTACATTCCCTATGCTGAGTCTGAGGACTACAATATTTATTACATTCCCTATGCTGAGTCTGAGGACTACAATATTTATTACATTCCCTATGTTGAGTCTGAGGACTACAATATTTATTACATTCCCTATGCTGGGTCTGAGGACTACAATATTTATTACATTCCCTATGCTGGGTATGAGGACTACAATATTTATTACATTCCCTATGCTGGGTATGAGGACTACAATATTTATTACATTCCCTATCCTGGGTCTGAGGACTACAATTCTTATTACATTCCCTATGCTGGATATGAGGACTACAATATTTATTACATTCCCTATGCTGGGTCTGAGGACTACAATATTTATTACATTCCCTATCCTGGGTCTGAGGACTACAATATTTATTACATTCCCTATGCTGGGTCTGAGGACTACAATATGTATTACAGTATAATATTACACGTATTACTATACAATACTTCTATTAGTGTTGAACTACTTTATTGAGATGAATTGTCATCTCAGTGGTTTTCAGGCTCTGGACCAGTATACCTCACAGGACTGTACCAGTGTGCACCACTAGAATGATGTTACATAAGAAATAAGCAGGAAAGATGAAAGTACAGGAGAGGGGAGCTGAGCAGAGAAGGGAGATAAAAGAGACGAGTACAAATCAGTACTGACGGAAAGAAGTGGAAAGGGATGAAGGAGTTTAGATAAAGACAGAGAGCTTGACAGACAGAGAGGAAGAGACGGGGTGTGTGTGTGTGTGTGTTGGAAGGAGAGAGAGCGATAGAGAGGGTGGAGAGGGAGGGGAAAGAGGGGGGGGAGAGAAATTACTCTGCAGATCCCAGGCTGATAAATAATGAATGCGGAGGGAGAGCTGCCAGCTCAATAGGGCAGAGTAGACAGAGAGAGCAGAGCATCAGAGTCCTTCATCAGCATAGAGCTGAGACGCCTTCTGGAGAGGAGCCAGGTGAGAGAGGAGAGGGACTGCAGTCACCTCCACCTTTACTATCTTTCTTTCTCTCTCTCTCTCTCTCTGAAGGACACACATATGCACATGCACTTGCACAGTCACATCCACCTTTCCATTGTCTTTCTGTGTTGTTGATACCCGATCCCAGACACAAGTAGTCTTTGATCCTGGGGTGCATATAACCCTGGAACGTCCAGGGGAGTTGTGTGTGTGGATGTCTCAGCCTGGAAGGGAAGACAGTGGCCCTCTGCCCATTCTATTAGGTTGCCCCTGGAGTCCCTCTGCCCCCTCTGTTAGAAGCCTGTGAATCTCTCTCTTTAAACCAGGCTGATTCACATAACTTCACAGAGGAGAACAGCTCTTTGATCTTCTCTGTGGTTAAGAGAAAGCATCACCTCTGCTAAACTTCGACTCTCTCTCTCCACAGAGAATACACAGTTGCAGAATGCCTGACCAATGTGACTGACCCAAAATTAAGACTATGTACAGACACAGTGAGCATGGCCTTGCTATCGAGAGAGGCCACTGTAGACACTTCATAACAAACTTCCTTTAGATTTTGTTGGGGACTATCTGTTGTTCCATGTAGTGAATATATTTTTCAATGCATTTGTATGGGCTAATAGCAGTGGCCAAAAATAAACGTTCGTCAATTCATTTTTATTTATTTTTTACTGCAAGGAATCTTAAAATTCTAAATCAAATAGCTAAATGATCCTTGGTATGACCTTCTTAAAACAATTCCAAATACTGTAGCTTAATAGAACCCTCCGGCTTAGACAGGACTTAGACTCTTATGGGTTAAGGCAGCCCCCCGTACCTCTCTGATTCAGAGGGGTTGGGTTAAATGCGGAAGATACATTTCGGTTGAATTATTGTTGTTCGACTGGCTAGGTTTTTTTTCTCTCTATCTCTCTCTCTGCATGGAATGCTTATTGTAATGAGGGCTTCATGCACTGTGTATCTCAGCCTCTCAGCCTAGTGAAACCAAACCTCACAGCTCAACTGGATACATTCAGCATTATGCTAATAATGTCAACTCCACTGCAGTTGTTTATCTCTTTTGAACGGACTGATTTCTGAACGGAACCATGGTTTAGTGTGAGATGTGGCCCTTGGGCTCCAGAGTGGCACAGCGATCTAAGGCATTGCATCTCAGTGCAAGAAGCGTCACTGCAATCCCTGGTTCAAATCCTGGTTGTATCACATCCGGCTGAGTTTAGGAGTCCCATATGGCGGCGCACAATTAGCCCGGGTTTGGCCGGCGTAGGCCGTCATTGTAAATAAGGATTTGCTCTTAACGCTGATGACATGGCCTTCTAGCTCACGGATTGGGTCTCTGGGTGACAACAGATGTCCAGGCTATCGATTAGTACATTGTCAGGAGTTCACTCTCTGGCAATGAGTCAGTCTGGTTCTGTCTGCCTCATTTTGTTCTGTTTCCTCTGTCTTTGCTCATCCTGTCATTGCGCTACCATTCACTTTCTGTTTACCTTGGATCTCACACACACAACCTCCCATGCCTTGATCTTCTGTGCTGCTGCATTAACTGACAGTGGGAAGGATGAGCTGAAAATGAATTTGGAGAGATGACAGAGGTCCAACTGACCCTGCTCCAACAGTCAGCAGAGTTGCATTGTGATTAAAACCACATTCAACCCCACTGAGGGGGAGAAAGAGAGATGTGGGGGAAGGAGGGAGGGACGGTGAGAGGGAGAGATGAGGGAGAGCGAGAGATGGAGGAGGGATGGAGGGAAAGAAGGAAGGAGATAGTTGAGATGGGGAGAGGGAGGAAAAGAGAGAAGGGAGCTCCTGATCACTTCTGTAGGTCCTTATTTGTACAGTATCATTACTAGGCCTATTGCTTATATATCGTGTTTGGTAGAAGCCTAGCAAAGATACTTGTAGATTATCTATTTGCACTATATTTTCCAGTAGTCAGTCGGTAGTTAATTTATTTCCCAATTGTATAGTGAAACACATTTAATTGAGTTAGTAGCATACGTGCCAAACTAACCTGGGGACTACTGAGAGACTGTGAGAGTCCCTGCTCTAAGTGTTATACTTTTAGCTCCTAATCTGAAGTATAACCATTCCAGTGTGAAGTGTTTCCTCTGTATCTCTCCTCATGCCTCTGGCTTTCCCAAAGGATTTAGAGTCAATGTTACTCTTATCAGCACTTCTTCCCTCTCCCTCCTTCCCTCACTATATCCCTCTCTCTCTCTCCATCACACTCCATCACATTCCTCCCTCCCTCCCTCCCTCCCTCCCTCCCTCCCTCCCTCCCTCCCTCCCTCCCTCCCTCCCTCCCTCCCTCCCTCCCTCCCTCCCTCCCTCCCTCTTTCCATCACCCTCTTTCTCTCTCGCCCTCTCTCTCTTCTCCCTCCCTCCTTCCCGCTCTCTCCTTCTTTCCTCTCTCTCTGTCATTACTGCCCGTCAGCTATATTTATCCAATTCCTCCATTAACTAACTGACACACTGTGACGCAACTCAAACACTGTAGCAGGACAAGCCTGCATCTCACTCACACACATACACATTCATTTTGGGATGATGTAATCTTAGCCCTCTGCAGAAGGATTGCAGACCTCCTTGTCAGGTATTTGTGCTCTGAGGTCCTCAGAGTGTCGCCTAGAAGCTGTGTTGTGTTATTTTTCGTGCTGACACAACAAGAGCTCAGAGTAACAGATTGGTTGGGTGAGAGTTGTATGTTGTGAAACAGAGAGGAGGGCTAGCACCAGGGCTGATCACAGCAGAGGGAGGGACTCTGAACAGGGCTGTTACTCACTACTCTACTCTGATCACAGCAGAGGGAGGGAGTCTGAACAGGGCTGTTACTCACTACTCTACTCTGATCACAGCACAGGGAGGGAGTCTAAACAGGGTCTCGTTTCACCTGCATGTTGATCTCTCTTTGCAGTCTTTATCTGTGTTTCCTCCTCCCTGTGAAAGCAGGCTAGTGTGGTAGTGTCTGTCTCTGAGAAGAGAGGACAGTACCCCTGTAGGGGGCGAGGATGCATCCTCTGCAGAGTCATTCAGGCCCTGCTTGCAGAAAACAGAGTGCTGTCTAATAGGGGTGGTGGTTAAAGTCATCCCCTGTCCCCTGTCCCCTGTCCCCTGTCCCCTGTCCCCTAGTCTCATCATCTTTGTCTCTTTCTGGGACCCCCCCCCACTCATCTTATATAATGTACTCAAGCTGTTGAAGGTCAAATCCATGTGTTCGGGCACTCTCCACCTTCAGGACCCCATGCCTATCTGCTGAAAACTGATCTTCTGCCTCTGCTTGCTTCAACCTAACCTGCACTGCTCTGTTCTTTCTCACACATGCCACACTGTTCCCCATATATGTGTGATAGACAAGCAAAATGACAATATTCTCTGCTTCACTTCCACAACACTACGTACTATGCAAAGTACATTGTAATGAATGTTGCACTCTGTATTTTACAACGTAAATGATCCCAACGCTGTAATTGTATCACAACACAACGTAACATACTTGTATAAAAATGATGAGAGGTTACTGTACATTAACTGTTTTAGTGTTACAATATTTATATTACTTTGTATTCAGTGTAATAATGCAGTTGGATTTGGTTTCTGTGTATTTACATGTACTTTATGTGTTTGTTCAAGGTACTGTAACTACAGTGTACTGTCAATAGCATGTTTTTGTGTCATTTCCATGTATTCACCCTGATTACAGTATGATTTAAGTGTACCTTTTGCTATGTGAAGCCATGGTAAGTACACCGCATCTCCACCAAGAAAATGATTGGAATGCACCTGTAGTTAACTGTAATTGCCCAGAAACAGCATCTGTTATTCTTTATAAGTTAGATCACATAGGGAGAGCCTCTAATGCTAAATACTCACTTGAATAGTATTATGACCCATCACTATAGAAGACACAGGATCTGTTACCATCAGCATAGGCGAGTAGCACTCCTTCACAAGCACATCTCTATCTCTAGCACCCATTCCTGACCCCCCATACCGAGCACTGACCACAGTGTGTGACGTCATCTCCCATAGTCCTGTCATGGTCCGACCCCATGGTCCTGCCACATGTGTACAGCCAGGGGACTGGGATGGAGTGGGATGCTTCCTCTCCTGCCTCTGTCTCCCTCCTCTTCCTCTCCTATGTCTGAATATGATGCTCTTCCTTTCTATTCCACCTCTCTCATTACCCTGTCCATTATTCTGTCCATTCTCTCCCCTGTCCTTCCTCTCCTCTTCTCTCTCTCTCTCTATCTCTCTGTGACTGTTGAGATTAACTTGACTCTATCTTTACTGTATGTCGTGTGTCTTTTTAGGCCCACGCGGTGCATCGCTGGCTAATCGATCAGGACGATAGTTTGAGCTCTGAGCTGCCGGATGGCCAAGGAGTATGGCACTTTGATGAAGCAGTAAATATCCGCCACACGTATATCTGGCTTTTCTACTACTTATATATCTATATATGACCATCTTGTACCTGTCTTTTTAAAAGTGTGTGTCACTGTTGTTGCTCTTGCTGCTGCAGTTGTTGTTGTTCATCTTACTTTCTATCTCTTTTCTTGTCTGTTGCTTGTAGTAACTGTAGCTCTATCTGGTTGTGTTGAGAGTCCAGTGTTGCTGTTGTGGTGTGAGCTGGTTTAGTCAGGGGTCATCAGGGGTCGTAAAGTCAGGCTGGAGCTGTTTCTTTCTTCCTGTTGTCGTTGCTTGACGTACTTCACTTCTGTCTTTGGTTTTCATTTGCATTTATGCAAACTCATCTAATGTGAGTGTTTATCTATATCCTTGTGTGTGGTTTTATCAGAAAATGTTTTCTCATGCAGCATATTACATGCCAAGAGTCCACGGGCAACGTTCCTCATACACGTTCCTGTACCTATACAGATATTACGTGTAGAAGGAAATTAAAAATGCTTTAATTGAAGCGCACAACAAAGATACTGTGTAATTAACTATTTTTCCTGTGGGTTCTTCTGATTTAGAAAATATGCCTCTGTTTATTTGTATTTGTGTGTATTCACAAGTGTGTGTGTGTGTGTGTGTGTGTGTGTGTGTGTGTGTGTGTGTGTGTGTGTGTGTGTGTGTGTGTGTGTGTGTGTGTGTGTGTGTGTGTGTGTGTGTGTGTGTGTGAGAGAGAGAGAGAGAGAGAGAGAGAGAGAGAGAGAGACAGAGAGAGTGAGAGAGAGAGAGAGAGAGAGAGCAAAAATGCATACATGTACAGTACCAGTCAAAAGTTTGGAGGTGTGTTGGGTCATTGTCCTGTTGAAAAACAAATGATAGTCCCAATAAGCGCAAACCAGATAGGTTGGTGTATCGCCGCAGAATTCTGTAGTAGCCATGCTGGTTAAGTGTGCCTTGAATTCTAAATAAATCACCAGCAAAGCACCCCCACACCATCACACCTCCTCCTCCTCCATGCTTCACGGTGGGAACCACACCGAGATCATCATCACAAGGCAGTTAACCCACCTACTCTGCGTCTAACAAAGACACGGCGGTTGGAACCAAAAAGCTCACATTTGGACTCATCAGACCAAAGGACAGATTGCCAATGGTCTAATGTCCATTGCTCATGTTTCTTGGTCCAAGCAAGTCTCTTCTTATTATTGGTGTCCTTTAGTAGTGGTTTCTTTGCAGCAATCCGACCATGAAGGCCTGAAATGCATTCCAGGTGACTACCTCATTAAGCTGTATGAGAGAATGCTAAGAGTATGCAAAGGCTGGCTACTTTGAAGAATCTCAAATATAAAATACATTTTTTGGTTACTAAATAATTCCATATGTGTGATTTCATAGTTTTGATGTCTTCACTATTATTCTACAATGTAGAAAATAGTGGCCCAATCAAGTCTCTTCTTATTATTGGTGTCCTTTAGTAGTGGTTTCTTTGCAGAAATTTGACTTTGAAGGCCTGATTCACACAGTCTCCTATGAACAGTTGATGTTGAGATGTCTGTCACTTTAACTCAGTGAAGCATTTATTTGGGCTGAAATTTCTGAGGCTGGTAACTCTAATTAACTTATCCTCTGCAGCAGAGGTAACTCTGGGTCTTCCTTTCCTGTGGCGGTCCTCATGAGAGCCAGTTTCATCGTAACGCGACTGCACTTGAAGAAACTTTCAAAGTTCTTGAAATGTTTTGTATTGACTGACCTTCATGTCTTAAAGTAATGATGGGCAGTCGTTTCTCTTTGTTTATTTGAGCTGTTTCTCTTTGTTTATGGACTTGGTATTTTACCAAATAGGGCTCTCTTCTGTATACTACCCCTACCTTGTCACAACACAACTGATTGGCTCAAACGCATTCAGGAGGAAAGAAATTCCACAAATTAACTTCAAATGCATTCCAGGTGAATCCCTCATCAAGGCAAAGGGTGGCTACTATGAAGTAATAAATACTATGAAGTAGTAAAATCTCAAATCTCAAATATATTTTGATTTGTTTAACACTTTTTTGGTTACTACATGATTCCATGGGTGTTATTTCATAATTTTGATGTCTTCACTATTATTCTATAATGTAGAAAATAGTAAATAAAGTAATAAAGTACAGCCCTTTAATGAGTAAGTGTGTCCAAACTTTTGACTGGTACTGTATGTGGTTGTCTGATTGTCTGTATGTTTGGTGCTGTACTTAGTTTAGGTGTTTGTGTACTTGCACAGTTCCAAGCTGTGTATTGGTATCATCTGAGTGTGTTGTGTCTGTGTTTTTTCTGGTGTGTTTTGGTGTTTTGTCTGTGCTGAAACTGTTATGAGGTGTGTCAATGTGATGTCTGTCTTGTGTCACTGCTGTGTTTTTTTCTGTGTTTCTGTGCTGTGTTGTGTTGTGTTGTCTTGTGTCCATGTTGTGTAAGTATGTTATATTGTGTCTGTTGTGTTGTGTCTGTTGTTTTGTGTCTATGTTATGTAGGTATGCTATGTTGTGTCCGTTGTGTTGTGTCTATGTTGTGTCCGTAGTGCTGTGTCCATTTTGTGGTGTTGTATGTTGTGTCTACATTGTGTTGTGTCTACGTTGTGTCTATGTTGTGTTGTGTCTATGTTGTGATGTTGTGTCTACGTTGTGTCGTGTCTACGTTGTGTCTATGTTGTGTTGTGTCTATGTTGTGATGTTGTGTCTACGTTGTGTTGTGTCTATGTTGTGGTGTTGTATGTTGTGTCTACATTGTGTTGTGTCTATGTTATGTAAGTATGCTATGTTGTGTCCGTTGTGTTGTGTCTATGTTGTGTCTGTGTTGTGTCTATGTTGTGATGTTGTGTCTACGTTGTGTCGTGTCTACGTTGTGTCTATGTTGTGTTGTGTCTATGTTGTGATGTTGTGTCTACGTTGTGTTGTGTCTATGTTATGTAAGTATGCTATGTTGTGTCCGTTGTGCTGTGTCTATGTTGTGGTGTTGTATGTTGTGTCTATGTTGTGTCGTGTCTACGTTGTGTCTATGTTGTGTTGTGTCTATGTTGTGATGTTGTGTCTACATTGTGTTGTGTCTACGTTGTGTCGTGTCTACATTGGGTTGTGTCTACGTTGTGTTGTGTCTATGTTGTGATGTTGTGTCTACGTTGTGTTGTGTCTACGTTGTGTCTATGTGATGTCTGTTTTATTCGTTTAAACAACCTGATGCTTTATTGTTCCTCCACCTGTATTGTCTTCTTCAACACCTTACAACCCCAATTACACAATGATCTCACCTTCATCTTCAGTCTCTATACTCTACAGTACTACAGGTCCATACGGCTTTCACAGTACTTTTCCCACAGGGCACATGCACTTCCAGGTGATACTGTAAACACTGTATACTCTATTCACACTAGCGCTTATATTGTACTATATCTGCATCACAGAAAATAGAGGTCACAGGTAAGACATCCCAACGGTTCATATATGCCCTAATGTCAACCACAAATACAGGCTTTACATACTTATTTTTCCTTTTGTGGTGGTGCGTGTGTGGAGGAATCATGAATCGTTTTTAGTTTGTCTTTTTGTTTGTCCATATGTTGTTGTTATCTTCTGTGTACATGTTCAGAGAGCAAGAGAGTGTATGTGTTTCATTCTCTTCTTGTTTGTCTGCCACCTGGGGTGGCAAGTAGCCTAGTGGTTAGAGTGTTGGGCCAGTAACCAGAAGTTGCTAGATCAAATCCCCGAGCTGACAAGGTAACAATCTGCCCCTGAACAAGGCAGTTAACCCATTTTTCCTAGGCCGTTATTGTAAATACGAATTTGTTCTTAACTGACTTGCCTAGTTACATTTTAAAAAATCTATAAAAAGTATTCATTTGTTTGACTACAAGCCAAACCCCTACCCTTATCCACAAGCAGGACATACAGTTTCCTTCAAGTACCCAGATAGACCAGGAAACCTCCCAATGGAAATAAAATGCACTAATCGTATTCAATCAATTGACTTAGAAATGGAGATGGTAAGGAGATATCATTGGGGGTACTATCCCCAATCCCCATGTGACAAAAAATAACAGAACAGACAGTCACAAAATAGCATGTCAGTTTTGTTCCTGTCCTGGGCTAAGATAGGGCGCAGAGAGGCTGTGTGTGTTCAGAGTTCTGCAGTGATGGATCATCCTATAGAATTCAATCCCTCTGCCTGGCCCATGGCCAAGGCAGCAGAGCAGTGGAAAACCACAGCAGCACAAACTCCTGCAATGACATCCCAGCGTCTTGATCCCATCATTCTAGAACACTTTCTCTCTTATCAAGCTCCACTTCACTCTTCCCTACACCCCTCATTTAATGTTATGATCCTCAGAAAGGTTCTCCTTTCCCCTCATTTTCAAAATAGGACACGCCAGTGTATTGAGAAATGTGCAGACGGTTTAACAGGACCGATTCATGATTTACAGAGGACACTCACTTCCTAAACCCTGCTCTTCTCTCCATGAAACATCACTTGAGGCCCAATTTTAATTTATAACCAAATGAAACGCTCCCTCTCCCTGTAAGTTAGAAATGTCAGTAGTTTATGTAAAGCACTGGTTGCTTTAATATGTGCTGTAGTACCGTGTCCCTTATCGTCCCACTCCCCTCATCCCCCTTCATTGAGCCCTCTGCAGCAGATGCTCAGGAACACCAAAGCCCCATCTGTCACAGTTCGACTGCACCACAGTCACAATAAGAAAAGTAACTATCACTCCCCAGCACTGTCAAGTGGATTCTCCTTTCTCAGTCACAGCTGCTCTCCCAGCCTACTGTAGCAACAGACTACAATATGAAGCCCATTGATGTCCAGTCACCAGCAGTCCGCTCTAATTTGTTTCGGGTAGGGGGTTAGATTTGAATTTGCATGTGAAAAACTCTGGCTAGCATTTAGAGTAGCGCCTTTAAACCACAATTTTATTCATAGTGATATCGATGCTGGCAGTACAGAATTCAAATTAAGGTAATGTGAGATTTTATTACAATATGCAAAACTACAAAAAATGTTGTTATAATATCTTTGGCCACCTACCAAATGTTTGAAAGAAGAAATTAGAACACAATTATATCCATTAGTACTCTGGCTGATCCACTAGGAAATCGTAATATTTGGGATTTCAGCAGAAGTGAAATGTCTCTTGGGAGAAATCTGGCCTACTAAGAATAGATGAACCCCACCCAAGCAAGGATGGCCACTAAAGCCTTAATGAAAAACATATAGACCATGATCTATGAGCTCAACCAGTTTAGGCTACACATACAGTATTTGACCTGTATTTCTATAAGAGTCAAATGGGAAGTGTTTGGAAAATCAAAAAGAAAGAAAATCTATACCCCAGTGCAGGATCCCCAGTGCTCAATACTACTTGATGATGTCAGCCTTTTGCTAGCTTCAGTTTGGAAGTACAGTGTTTCCATCTCAACCTTCAATGACCTTGAGATTATACCCTTATGAAAACTAAATATCATGAAGAATTTGGAAGATCTTGGTCTGTTGAGCCATCTATAGGCCTACACAAGGAGACAGGACCTGGAACCAAGAATATGAGAAGGAGACATGAGGACAGCTTCTTCTACAGATCTTATTTTAAGACAGTTTGCTACAGAATCCTTCCGCAACAGGAAATGTGAATTATTATGTTGATTACAATTTAAGGACATTTTTGTATAGGTTGATACGTTTTTCGACAGGGCAAATCATGTCTGAAATTTCAAAGTGGAAAGCCTTTTAAAAACTCAAATACACTACAAGTTTGCATTTCCTGCTGTGCAGGGAAATTCTCAACAACAAAAGAGTGATCAAATTAGGATGCTACATCTGTATTTCCTCTATCAACAGCCATGTACGCTTTTAACATTTTCTGGACTTGAAGGCACTAAGACGAAAAAGACTAAGAATACTTTTCCCTGTTGGTCTCAGGAACCCTTCTCCATTTAAGTAATCACATTGATTTCTGCATTGTTTGGTTTTCATCTGATTTATAAGGCTTTCTTATGTGGTATCTATCATGTTATGTGTGTGTGAGTGTGTGCGACTGTGTGTGTGAGACTGTGAGCATGTGCGTGTGTTGAGGAAGACCGAGAGGTGAGAAGGATGTGGTGGAGCGGGTGATAGAGGGATTGGCGTCTGATATACAGCCTCTGCAGGCTGCCCTTGTGTTGATTGATGAGAGCAACTCTCTTAATCACATAGATCTCATATGTATTAACATGATACCCTCTGATAGGCCAGACAGCAGCTTTGCAACTTCCCCCAGAGAGAATGGAGGGATAAGGAGAGCTGGGCAGAGAGGAAATATTGACTGCCCAAATTGATGGGAAGCGGATAGTTATTTATTAGATAGCTTAGGATGGTAATTAATATGTCTGTGTGGGCCTGTGTTTACAGAACAGTTTGTTTGCCCTGTTGTACAGGATACTGTTGTCCCTCTCTGCTGCAGCAGCCTCCCCTGTCTGCACCGTCAATGAGATTCTTGAACAAACACACACACACACAGAGGGACACACACACACATGCAAACTCTCTCTTTACTTCCCCAGGAGGCGTTTATTTATTATCTCTGTTGCCACAGTTATGCCCAAGACATCGTCCCTCTTTTCCACTAAGCCATGTACCATTTGCTCTCTTCATCTGTCTCTCTTGTCATCACCTCCATTCTTTAGCTTGTTCCCTCTCTCCTCTCCTCTCTCTGACTGGAGGTGAGAGATGAGGCTGGTGATATATAGAGGCAGTTAGCAGCAACTGTCAAATGGTCAATTGAGGCCTGTACCTCTGTCATGGCCTATCCATCTGGACATGCCAGGAACCACAACACACACACACACACACACACACACACACACACACACACACACACACACACACACACACACACACACACACACACACACACACACACGAGAGAGTCAGGGACAAACAGGATACCGTTCTGTAGATTATGGATAGCAGTACACTATGTCCTGTCTAGTGGGAGGTAGACCTCTGGTATTGAATGTATAATATTACCACAGCGCTACTACTACCACCATATGATACAGTACACCTACTCATACTACTCCACGGAGGCACTACTGTCCTACAGTTTTTATACTGATCACATCACAATGTAAACATTTTTTGGTTTTCTACAGACTGATGAATGATATCCACAGTAGTGGCTACTATCCTGAAGTCCCAGAATGGTGGAGCCTGTTTCTGACAGTGTCAGAGGAGTGCATTAGGTTTGAATGGAGTCTGTGGAGTCTGGGGCCACTCTGGGCTCTGCACTTATTAAACAGGCTGAGTGAATTATGGGCTGGCTGGCTGCTTAGACCAGACTCTCCCCTGCATACATCACCATGTCTCTCAGACTCACTTATTCTACAGAATGGCTCCTCCAGGCAGCTCAGTGCAGGTTGGCATTTATTGAGATGACTCATGCTCATGTACTGGAAGCAACTCTGCAGAATGGTCACTAAGCTGGCACAGTCACAAAGTCCTGAAATCAGATTTTAAACCTAACCCTAACCTTAACCCTAACTACACTGCTAACCCTAATACCTAACCTTAAATAAAGACCAAAAAGCACATTTTTGTTTTCATAGATTTTTACGATCTAGACAACTTTGACTTTGCCTCTGGCCCATCTAGCGGAAACCACTCAGAAACCACTCTTCCTCCAGGCCAAGACTCATGACAAATAAGCTTCAACCTTCTAGCTGTGCATCTCATCTCCCTGCAGAAGAGACACAAGGAGTCACCAATGACACAGGGAGTGACTAACCACTCCACATCCAAGACCCAGCCCAGAACATTGTAGTGTAGTGTAGTGTAGCATGTTAGGGCTGTGTGTTGGCTGGGGCCCACTTGGTGCAGTGCGAGTTTGCCTGCCTGCCTGCCTGCCTTGCCTGCCTGCCTGCTTGCCTAAAGATTTCAAGACTAAAAGTGGTAGAAGTAGTAGCCAACAATAAGGAAAAATTCCAGGTAAACAGAAAGTGTCCAGATAATATTTTCTAAATATTAGATGATGCTTACCAAGACACACTTGTCTAAATTGATGTGTCATGTGAAAGAAATGCTATAACCCCAGCCACATCTTGCTAAGTTGATGGGTCTCTACAGAAGGTGTAATGGTACAGCGAAATGGTTACTTGCATAGTAGTGTCATGATGTTGCCCTGTTCGGTGAGGTTTATGACCCCCCATAAATACCTTTCCCCCTTTTCTCTCCACTCTACAAAATTGACTCTTGGAAAGCCCTGTGTTACCACAGAGAAAGTATGATAACATCAAAAGGTTGGGGAATGGAACAATATTTCCCTTTCTCAACCAGTTGAAAGTGTCCGTTGGTACTTGAAGAATATGATGTCAGATCAGTTGTTGTCTGGGACATTGTATCTGATGATAGGACGACATAAATTGTATCAGATTCACATGGAGTGTCACGGCTGTTGAAGGAAGTGGACCAAGGTGCAGCGTGGTAAGCGTACATTTTCTTTCATTATAAAAAATTACACCAACAAAACAATAAACACCACCAAACCGTGAAGCTATGTGCCATAATCAAAAGTCAACTTCCCACAAAGACAGGTGGGAAAAGGGCAGCCTAAGTATGGTTCTCAATCAGAGACAACGATAGACAGCTGTCCCTGATTGAGAACCCTACCCAGGCAAAACATAGAAATACAAATAATAGAACATAGAATACCCACCCCAAATCACACCCTGAAACCAAATAGAGACATAAAAATGATATCTAAGGTCAGGGCGTGACATGGAGTTGTTGTGCAATTTAAATGTTTAAATATGAAACTATTTGTGAGAAGATGAAATGTGATTTTAGCTTCTAAATGAGAGATTTGTTTTCATAAGTGAACTTATGCTCACTCAGTGGCCACGCCCAAGTGAACAGACATTAGTTGGAGAGGGGTGAAACAGTACAAAAGCCCCAGTACAAAAAGCCCCTGTGACCTAATTCTCATTAGACTAAGCAAACTCAGGCGGGAGCTGTGGTTGCGAATGGTTGAACGACTACTCTATCTAACGAAATTTACATGAGACCAGATCACATGGAGATGACGATCGCCACGCTGGAATGGAGAATTTCGTCTAGACCAGCCAGAATACAGCATGAGCTGATTATGGCAACTTGGTATGAACTTTGAACTATTATTCACTAAAGAAGAAGTGATACATCCTAGATGTCGCGTTATCAGCTGCGGCTGTAAACGTACGTGGCCTAGCAAAGGAAGAACAACAGGGTATTTCAACGTATCCGCTCTACAACACCACAACCAGAAAGATTATAACGCAGAGAATGGTTTGAACGTAATACGTTATAAGTAAAACCGTTCCATTTCTATGTTAAGCTTGAAAGTGTACAAAGTAGGATTAGCTTGCACGAGATGCTAAGCTAACAAAGGGAAAGCAGCCATTTTGTTTTTCCTGTGTCACTTTGAAATTCCTCCGCCTTGCGTGACGGAAGTCCCGCCCTTTGTACTTCCATTTGATTTCAGCTTTCTGCAATCAGTGACCCCCTGGGTGTCTTTTAAAAAGTAGTATTTTGGTGACACCCAAATGTGGATCACGTTTAACAAGTGGTTACTTATGATATCCAGCCAGTCTCAACTGATTGGATATCGATGTCTCATTCAATTTAACTAAGAGGTAAAATTGCCAGATTTACCTTTTTCCAATGGACATTTTAAATAATATTCAAATGGATGGGTTTCTACAAATGAGACAATTTAAACTTTTCCACATTAACCTTGATGATGCAACGCTCTCAGGTTAATTAAAGTTCAATTCCCAAACAGCCTATACAGGTTTGATTTATCATTAACATTGATTAAGACTACCCAGTATTGAATGATGTGCCACCTCCAGCAGAATCCCATGTGGCTTTGGCCTGAGGGACATGTAAACCTGGCGATGAATGTAATCTAACATTTAACTACTGTTCACACTTATGATAATCCAGACAATGTCAATTGATTGGATATCATCATCTCATTCAATTGAATAAGTTAAATTGTCAACATACCTTTTCAGGTCCTTCCAATTAAATTAGATATTTTGACATTTTCCTTATTAACCCAGATGAACCAAACCTCTCAGGTTAATTAAAGTTCAATTCCCAGATAGCCTATCCAGGTATGATTAATCATTATCATTCATTAATCAATTTGCTTTTGCAAAGTTCAATCACGTCCAACTCCCACATTACTGATACAGTACTGATGGTTCATTGACGTCTATAAATAGATTCAAATCGTCTGCAGCTTCCAACGAATTCCAAACACAAACTTTGAAAAAAAAATAGTAACATTTTTTCTCTACTTTTTTTCAAATAATGTGCAAGTTATCAGAGGAGGTGGTCACCACTCCTCCGCTAATTAGTGAACCTCAACCCCTAAAAGGATTGATCTCTGACCTCAGCAGCGAAACCAACCATAATTATGCCATTAGCGGAAAAATAGTAGAAATCGCGACAAACTCTCCAAAATCAACCATCAAACGCAGGCTTTGTAACGGTTCTCTCCACTTTAGCCCTTATGTATCGCCATCAAAGATTGGCATCGGTCCAATACCACAGTGCACAGCTGAAGCACATGTAAGACATGACTGACATGAAGGGACAGGTGAAGAGAGCTGAGCAAATATTGACAAAAGCAGGAAATTAAAACATTCTACTAGCCAAGGAACTGCGTTTGAAATCTGAACAATTAAAAGTAATGGCAAATACTTATGACAAATGAACAAGCACAAACTCTTTCTCAACAAAATTGTTGCCTCCATGAAAAAATTGATTTAGCCAAAATACAATGCAGTCCACTCCAAACTATATAAATCTGTTGAGTTATCTACAAACAGGAGCACGCAATTTGATAACATGCAGGCAGTTTTGTAGAACGTTACTCAGAGTAACAATGTTCTACTCCAAATGCTGCAGACCCAAGACGATCATTTAATGAACACAATGACTAAGTTGGATGACAAATCAGCAGAACTCATTGAAGTCGCTGACCAAATTAATGATGAGAACTCAAGTGATGAAGATGGAAATATTGATTTCTAAGCAAGCGGAGGAAATCTCATCACTGAATCTCTCACTCCTTACTCAAGACCTCTATCTGCAAACAATGACAGATAAGTTTGAGACCGAAAAGAGCAAGTGCAACACTCACGTGGCCAAAATCAGTACTCTAAGCGCTCAAGTGGACTTTGCAATGCAGCAGAATACCACCTATAGGTACAATCTGGTGGAATTCCAGAACTGTCACACGCAACAGCGCGATTACACCACCAAGCAACCGGAGTCTGGTACTCAAAGGAATGAAGACGATAGAAGGTTTCAGACTTTGCCTCCCCTCCATGGATAACATGGCTATGAAATAGACGTTTTTTTATTTATTTTTTATTTTGCCTTTATTTAACCAGGTAGGCTAGTTGAGAACAAGTTCACATTTACAACTGCGACCTGGCCAAGATAAAGCAAAGCAGTGTGACACAAACAACAACACAGAGTTACACATGGAATAAACAAGTGTACAGTCAATATCATAATAGGAAAAAAATAAAGTGTATATACAGTGTGTGCAAATGGCGTGAAGAGATAAGGCAATAAATAGGCCATAGTAGCGAAGCAAATTAACACTGAAGTGATAGATGTGCAGATGATGATGTCCAAGTAGAAATACTGGTAGAAGTAGAATAATGTCCAAGTAGAAATAACAGTTTTTTAAAAACCAATATGGGGATGAGGTAGGTAGATTGGATGGGTTATTTACAGATGGGCTATACAATCGCTGCAGATGTTTAAAGTTAGTGAGAGAAATATAAGTCTCCAGCTTCAGCGATTTTTGCAATTCGTACCAGTCATTGGCAGCAGAGAACTGGAAGGGAAGGTGGCCAAAGTAGGTGTGGGCTTTGGGGGTGACCAGTGAGATGTACCTGCTGGAGCGTGTGTTACGGGTGGGTGTTGTTATTGTGACCAGGGAGCTGAGATAAGGCGGAGCTTTACCTAGCAAAGACTTATAGATGACCTGGAGCCAGTGGGTCTGGCGATGAATATGTAGCAAGGGCCAGCCAACGAGGACATACAGGTCGCAGTGGTGGGTGGTATATGAGGATTTGGAGACAAAACGGATGGCACTGTGATAGACTGCATTCAGTTTGCTGAGTAGAGTATTGAGGAGAGTCATTTGTAAATGACATCGCCGAAGTCGAGGATCGGTAGGATAGTCAGTTTTATGAGGGTATGTTTGGCGGCGTGGGTGAAGGAGGCTTTGTTGCGAAATAGGAAGCCGATTCTAGATTTCATTTTGGATTGGAGATATTTAATATGAGTCTGGAAGGAGAGCTTACAGTCTAGCCAGACACCTAGATATTTGTAGTTGTCCACATATTCTAAGTCAGAACCGTCCAGAGTAGTGATGCTAGTCGGGTGGGCAGGTGTGGGCAGCGAACGGTTGAAAAGCATGCATTTAGTTTTACTAGCGTTTAAGAGCAGTCAGAGGCCACGGAAGGAGTGTTGTATGGCTTTGGAGCTCGTTTGGAGGTTTGTTAACACTGTGTCCAAAGAAGGGCCAGATGTATACAGAATGGTGTCGTCTGCATAGAGGTGGATCAGGGAATCACCCGCAGCAAGAGTGACATCGTTGATATATACAGAGAAAAGAGTCAACCCAAGAATTGAACCCTGTGGTACCCCCATAGAGACTGCCAGAGGTCCGGACAACAGGCTCTCCGATTTGACACATTGAACTGTCTGAGAAGTAGTTGGTGAACCAGGCAAGGCAGTCATTTTAAAATCCAGGGCTGTTGAGTCTGCCGATAAGAATACTGTGATTGACAGAGTCGAAAGCCTTGGCCAGGTCGATGAAGGCGGCTGCACAGTACTGTCTTTTATCGATGGCGGTTATGACATCATTTAGTACCTTGAGAATGACTGAGGTGCACCCGTGACAAGCTCGGAAACCGGATTGCACAGCGGAGAAGGTATGGTGGGATTCGAAATGGTCAGTGATCTTTTTATTAACTTGGCTTTCAAAGACTTTAGAAAGGCAGGGCCGGATGGATATAGGTCTATAACAGTTTGGGTCTAGAGTGTCACCCCCTTTGAAGAGGGGGATGACCATGGCAGCTTTCCAATCTTTAGGGTTCTCGGACGATACGAAAGAGAGGTTGAACAGACTGATAATAGGGGATGCAACAACGGTGGAGGATTGTTTTAGGGTCCAGATTGTCTAATCCAGCTGATTTGTACTGGTCCAGATTTTGCAGCTCTTTCAGAACATCTGCAATGTGGATTTGGGTGAAGGAGAAGCTGGGGAGGCTTGGGAAAGTAGCCGCGGAGGGTGCGGAGCTGTTTGCTGGGTTTGGTGTAGCCAGGTTGAAATTCTCGATTATCATGGATTTATCGGTGGTGACAGTGTTTCCTAGCTTCAGTGCAGTGGGCAACTGGGAGGAGGTGCTCTTATTCTCCATGGACTTTACAGTGTCCCAAAACTTTTTAGATTTAGAGCTACATGATGCAAATTTCTGTTTGAAAAAGTTAGCCTTTGCTTTCCTGACTGACTGCATGTATTGGTTCCTGACTTCCCTGAAAAGTTGCATATCGTGGGGACTATTCGATGCTAGTGCAGTCTGCCACAGGATGTTTTTGTGCTGGTTGAGGGCAGTCAGGTCTGGAGTGAACCAAGTGCTATATCTGTTCTTAGTTCTACATTTTTGGAAAGGGGGATGCTTATTTAAGATGGTGAGGAAATTACTTTTAAAGAATGACCAGTTATCCTCGACTGACGGAATGAGATCAATATCCTTCCAGGATATCCGGGCCAGGTCGACTAGAAAGGCTTGCTCGCAGAAGCGTTTTAGGGAGCGTTTGACAGTGATGAGGGGACCATGGACCCATAGTGGATGCAGGCAATGAGGCAGTGATTGCTGAGATCACAGCAGAGGTGTATTTGGAGGGCAAGTTTGTCAGGATAATATCTGTGAGGGTGCCCATGTTTACGGATTTAGGGTTGTACCTGGTGGGTTCCTTGATAAATTGAGTGAGATTGAGGGCATCTATCTTAGATTGTGGGACTGCTGGGGTGTTAAGCATATCCCAGTTTAGGTCTCCTAACAGGACAAACTCTGAAGATAGATGGGGGCAATCAATTCATATATGGAGTCCAGGGCACAGCTGGGAGCTGAGGGCGGAGTCTATAACAGGTGGCATCAGTGATAGACTTGTTTCTGGAGAGATCCATTTAAAAAAAATTAAAAGCTCGAACTGTTTGAGCATAGACCTGGAAAGTATGAAAGAACTTTGCAGGCTATCTCTGCAGTAGATTTCAACTCCTCCCCCTTTGGCAGTTCTATCTTGATGTAAAATGTTGTAGGTGGGGAAGGAAATCTCTGGATTTTTGGTGGCCTTCCTAAGCCAGGATTCAGACACGGCAAGGACATCAGGGTTGGCTGAGTGTGCTAAAGCAGTGAGTAAAATAAACTTAGAGATGAGGCTTTTTCGGTTACAGAAGTCAACAAATGAGAATGCCTGGGGACACACAGGGCCTGGGTTAACCTCCACATCACCTGAGGAACAGAGGTGGAGTAGGATGAGGGTACGGCTAAAGGCTATCAAATCTGGTCGTCTAGTGCGTTGGGGACAGAGAATTAAAGGAGCAGATTTCTGGGCGTAGTAGGATAGAGTCAGGGTATAATGTACAGACAGGGGTATGGTAGGGTGCGGGTACAGTAGAGGTAAACCCAGGCACTGAGTGACGATAAGAGAGGTTGCATCTCTGGACGCACTGGTTATGCTGGGTGAGCTCACCCCATGTGTGGGAGGTGGAACAAAGGAGATATCTGAGGCATGTTGAGTGGGACTAGGAGCTCCGCAGTAAACTAAAACAATGATAACTATCCTTAACAACAGTATACAAGTCATATTGACATTTGAGAGAGACATAAAGCGAGGCATAAAGCAATCACAGGTGTCGATTGGGAGAGCTAGTTAAGACAACAACGGGTAAGACAACAACAGCTAATCAGCTAAAATAACAACAACAGGCCGGTTGAGGGCACAACGGATGGAGTTACGTCGGCAGACCAATCGGGGTGGAACAGCGGGGCTCCGTGTCGACAAAGGGTCCAGGCCAGTTGGCTAAAGAGGTATTGTAGCTGTAGTAATTGCGTTTGCTAGCCGGGAGATGCACCTCATTCTGAACAAGTTGTAGTCTACCAGGATACTTGGTTTTCTTCCCTTGACATGTGCGCTTGTGTAAGCATAAACACACATGTACAATGGAACATCCAATTAGGATTTATGCTCGGATCACTTAAGGGTCCTAGCAAAATGCCAGCCTGGGTAAATTGCTACCGTACTCACCAGTTTATCTCCAGAAGTCCATAGGTTATCCCCTGGGTTATCCAATTAGATGATTAAGAGGTGATAACTATATTTTATATGTATCTTTTCTTTGGGCTTTTATTCATTTTCTTTCATTTTCTTTGACACTTAGGAAGTGATCGAGCCATAAACAACTTCCCCAGACAACCATCAGTTAGTGCCACAACACCGCTAATTTGTGAGGAAATGTAATTATATATTTCATGAGTGTGTGTGCGTTGTTAACAGCTGCCTAAGTTACTGCCCAGATCTTCCAGTATGGATGACCAGACGACAGGTCCGGAACGGCAATCCCCAACCCAGACATCCCCTGGCCATTACTGTGGTGCTTTGCAGCTTCCAGAAAACCTACCAAGGTAGACCACCAGAGGGTAACCGCAACAGCGATCACCAACTGGACATCTGCTGTCCAGCCTTGGAGCGGCCTGCTTCATTCGCAGAAACCCTACCCGGGTCAACCACCAGAGAGGGACCACAATGATGGTCCACAACCAGGACAATCCACAGTCATTTTTATGTTGGTTTACAACTTGCAGGATTATCGAAAAGGGGGACTGTCATGACGTTGCCCTGTTCGGTGAGGTTTATGACCCCCCATAAATAACTTTCCCCCTTCTCTCTCCACTCTACAGAATGGGCTCTTGGAATGCCCTGTGTTACCACAGAGAAAGTATGGTAACATCAAAAGGTTGGGGAATGGAACAATATTTCCCTTTCTCAACCAGTTGAAAGTGTCAGTTGATACTTGAAGAATATGATGTCAGATCAGTTGTAGTCTGGGACATTATATCTGATGATAGGACAACATAAATTGTATCTTGGAAAGTCTACACATTCTAGTTATCAAATTCACATGGAATTGTTGTGCAATTTACATTTTAAATATGAAACTATTTGTGAGAAGATGAAATGTGATTTTAGCTTCTAAATGAGAGAATTGTTTTCATAAGTGAACTTATGCTCACTCAGTGGCCATGCCCAAGTGAACAGACATTGGTTGGACAAGACCAGCCAGAATGCAAATGGATTTCTGAGATAGTATTACTGCACAGATCATACACGTAATGCTAGCTAGCAAGCCAGCCACCTAATATCAGCTAGCATAGCACCCCGTATTATCGGCATATTCAACAGCGTTTAGAAATATATTACCTTCAACAGTGTTATCTTGTGATCAAGCCATCAATGTTTTGTGATTATTGGTGTCGTAAAAATGTTAGCTAAAGGGTTAGCAAATTGGCATGTTCGACATTTCAGTGGAAATTCTACTACTATCAGCTTTTTGATAAGCGGTTTAGCAAAAAAAATATGTCCTGTATTATCAGCATATGGTCCCAAGTTATTGGCCACCTTAATATTTTGCTCAATTACAAGATATATCCATCAAATTTTGTTCAAAAAGAGACACCAACATCGCATCTGAAGTGTTTACTAAATAGTTGACTAGTTGGTTAGCCTTCTGGTTAAAAATATATATACTTGCCTGAAATCAGTTAGCTATATTTCAGAGGTAAAAAGTTAGATATTAAATTATGTGTGGTCTGTCGCGCAGTCGAATTTTACAATATACAGCATGTCCCACACTATGTGTATATATAGTATATATATTACTTTTTTTATTACTTTTTTGAAAACTCTCAAAACCTAACTTTATTTACATAAATTGCAATCAAAAATCGATGGTCAGCTAGCTAGAAGGGTGTCTTTAGTCGCAAAACTTAAGCCATTATTTTCCAGTCCATTCAAATGTTGAGCTCAAGACGATTTAATCCTCTGACCGCTAGGGGGTATCTGATGTTTATGAAAAATTAGCTAGCTAGCTAACAGTAAGCTTTAACTTGAAATGAAAACAACTTTCTGACTAAATTAAAAACGTATAACATCTGAAACTTTATCTAGACTCTTACCGGTATACATGGCTGAATGCTTCACGGCAGACTGCAACCCCTTTCATTAAATAAGACGTCTTGTGTCATTTCCATTTTGTTTGTACAGCTTGCTTGATCCATTGTGTCAAGTCGCTCTGGTTCAAACTGACCCTGTGCAATGCCATAAGAATTATCAGATATTTCCCCCTCTCTGTCACGGGTGCCATGGTTGCCCTTAGTTTGAAGATGTAATCCTAAAACAGGTGTTTTATACAACAGTGTTCTGTGTTCTCTTTTCGACCTCCTCTACATTTGCAATCAAACGCCAGAATTGAATTCATCTCCTTATCATACTCTGCTTCCACCAGGTTCCACTGATTTCAAAACTCAGTCAACTTCTTCCATTACACGGCAGACCAATCCGAAACTCATCTCAAGGCATGTCCAGCCCATTCATTATCTCAGCCAATCATGACTAGCAGGAAGGTTCCTGCCGTTTTTTGTGGCTAAACCAACTAGGCTCGTAACTTAACAACCGTATTCATATATACAGATGGCATACAAGTTTGTTATTAAGACACATTAAAGTTCAAATGTTCAAGAAGGCATATCTGGCAAAAAATGCATCTTGATGAAAAATTTGGATAAAAAACGTTCAAATGCCTCTCCTGTGAAATTGTGACTTGCAACATACACCTAGTTTCCTGAAATGAGTCACATATGTGACGTAGGACGCAATTTTAAGGGGCAACTTTTGGCCCATGAGAGCTACTTTCAGAACTACTGGATACAAAGTATACAAAAGTACTGGAGAATCTCTTTAACTACATCTTGCTGTAGCTTGGTGGTAATTAAACTAAATTCAAATCTTGGTAGTGTTTTCAGTAGTTAATTACTTATTTGCCATGTAGAGGTGTAGTTAACTACTTTTTTGGCTAAAATAAAATATGGATGAAGTAGGCTATAATTTCCTTTTTTTTCAGCATAAGACCTGCCTAATTTTCACTTGAAACATACTACTTTTAAAAGTAATTTTTGTTAAAGTAAACTACATGTTTCATAGGGGCTTAATTTCTTCCCGTGTGAAGTAATTGGTAGTTTGGAAAACTATATTTTCAGAGTTTCTTCCCCAACACTGGACATAACTTTATTATTACAGCACAGAACAGGGCCAGCATAGACTGTACTGGACTGCATGGATGGTTGCCAATCTCCCTCCTTCCAACATCATCTAATTTCCCCCTCTTTCTCTTACACATATAAATTATATACACGAGCACACACATACAGTATTCTCACACACACTGACACACACAAGCTCCCCTACCATTTTCATCTTCCATCAGTTTCTTTCTCCCTCTCTTCTCCCTAATATGCCCCCCTCCCATCTCCACAGCACAGCCAGTCAGAAGACGAGAGACGGAGAGGGAAGGAGAGGAGAGATGGATGACCAGGGAGGCCATGTTCTGTGTTTTGTAGCTACAATGAGCTACAAAAGTATTGGGACAGTAACACATTGTTGTTTTGGTTCTGTACTACAGCACTTTGGATTTAAAATGATACAATGACTCTGAGGTTAAAGGCTCTATACTCCAAAAGTCCCGTTTTAAATCAAATATCTGAGGGTATTTTCATCTATATCGGCTGAACCGTTTAGAAATTACAGCACTTTTTGTACATAGTCCAAAAATATTGGGACAAATTCACATATAAGTGTATATAAGTCAAAAGATTAGTATTTGGTATCATATTCCAGCACACAATGATTACATTGCATCCTAAATATCATATCCCCCCCCCCCATTCATGTCTCAAGGCTTAAAAATCCTTCTTTAACCTGTTTCTCCCATTCATCTACACTGATTTGAAGTGGATTTAACAAGTGACATCAATAAGGGATCATAGCTTTCACCTGGATTCAGCTGGTCAGTCTATGCCATGAAAAGAGCAGGTGTTCATAATGTTTTGTACACTCAGTGTATAAGTAGTTTGTCCCAATACTTATGCTCCACTAAAACGGGGGACTATGTACAGAAAGTACTGTGATTCCCTAAACGGTTCACTCGATATGGATGAAAATATCCTCAAATATTTGATTTAAAATCTGAACTTTTGGAGTATAGAGCCAAAATAAGAAGAAATGGTTCACTGTCCCAATAATTACAGAGGACACCATATTTCTGTCTGATGTCCCTCTCACATAGCAGATGAAGGAAGAAAAAAATAATGAAAATAAAGGATACACACTGGGCACACACCAGTTGAATCAACGTTGTTTCAAATTCATTTCAAATGACATTGAACCAACGTGGAATAGGCGTTGAATTGACATCTGTGCCCATTGGGTAGGGAGATGTTGCTCTCTTCCCCCCTTCTCCCCTCTCTCTCTCAAAAGCACACTCACTCCCTCTACAGTATCTCTCCCTTTCTTCCTCTCTTGCTTTGTCTCTCCACTCAAAAAGACTGATGGGTCACTGGTCCTGCCCAAAAACAATTGCTGCCTGTGGCTATACATCCTCCGTTAGTCCCGTCTTTCTCCTATTTTCTATTTCCTCCTTGTGTTACACAGGTCCATTATGTTGTTGTCTTTACATGTCTACAGGCAAGTCTCTCACCCTGCAGGTGTGATTGGGGCACAGTAGCTTAGTATAGGCCAAAATGTATATTCTTTGTACAATGTGTGCGTGTTAGGTTGTGTTTTCGACCAATCAGATCTGCTCTGATGTGAAACGAATTTGATGTGATTGGTCAAAAGACCAATTAGTGGAAAAAATATCAGAATTGGGCTGCCTGTGTAGACACAGCCATAAGTCTGTGTTAGCACAGTGTTAGTCTAGTGTTAGACATGGAATGGTCTGCTAGCCCGCTTTAAGGCCTGTAGCTTCTTACGAACAATTAGCTAACAGTCCTGTCTTAGTCCTGTGTGTGAGGAGCTGAGGCCCAGGCTAAGAAGTTGGCCCCATGCTGGTGTGTGTGTGTGTGTGTGTGTGTGTGTGTGTGTGTGTGTGTGTGTGTGTGTGTGTGTGTGTGTGTGTGTGTGTGTGTGTGTGTGTGTGTGTGTGTGTGTGTGTGTGTGTGTGTGTGTGTGTGTGTGCGCGCGCTTATCAGAGTTTACCTGCATTCGTGTGTTCATGCGACTGTGTGTATTATGACAAAGTATGAGTGTGTGACAGAATGACAGTTTGTTGATGTTGATTCCTCCACCACCTTTTGAAGTCTCCCCAGTGTTTCAGGAAGCATCAGGATATAGGCAATAAAACCCCACAAAGCGCCTGCCACACGCTGATGGCAGTGGCCCTAAAGACCAGGGAGAGAGGGGCTTTGTCCTGCCAACGAGGGGGGCAGCATGGGAGGTCTAGAGGTCACGTCTGCCCCTAACCTAAATCAGCCACATCACAATACAGGAGAGCACAGTATATCACAGTATATAACCCTGGTCCTGACCCATACACATTCAGAGAGTCATGGCTCGTGGCTCGTTCCTCTATGTGTCTCTCTTTGCCCCAGTCTAGGCCTTGTCTTTGGTTAAAGTTTGGCAATAGGTGATGGCTATGGGTGGGCCAGGCAGACTGGTGCTGTTTTAGAATTCTCCGTAATAGAGAACATCATTGGCTCTTGACAGATACCAGCCTGGTTCCATCATTACCCACGTCTGGACTCTGATCTGAAGAGCTGTTGTCAGTCTGTTATTCCTGCTATGTTATCACTCCTCTTTAGCTTCCCCCTACATACTGTACTCAGAGCCAGGGGATATTAGATGTGGCAGAGTTTTGTTAGATAATACTAAGATCATGAAAGGAGCTTGTTTGTCTTCTATAGCTGAGGACCGCAGGGTAATTTGTCAGCTCTTCACAGACATTAGTATCTCCAGCCCCCTGCCCTGCAGTGGTTGGCACTGGAAACTCTCACCCACATAACACACCAGGACCCAGTCACGTGATGTTTTTACCCAGGTCACGGTCCAGTGACACTGAGTGGTGTGTAACCCCCCATCAGGAGGAACAACCGCTCCCCTACTACCCCCCTCATCCCCCTTCATCCCCCTCTCCTACAAGCATTTATCTCTCTGCATGGTTTTGGCAGCAATATGCTTTTCCCAGCGTTTAGGCAGGAGAGATAGAAAGGAGGTGAGAGGGGGTAAAAAGGAGGCCTTTTCAGGCGGGGAATGACAGACGCTTTATTAAAAGAGGCAGGGCCCTTTGAGAGACTCGCCCCCCTGGTCCCTCCCCCCCGCCCTGTGCGTCTGGCCCATTGTCACAGGGCAATGGCAGCGTAAATGCCCCCCCACCCGCTGGGCGCTAAGTCACTCTACAGACTGGAACAGACCTGCTCACACAGCACAGGCTTTCTCCACCCGAAACACCACGCCTTTTGGGAAATGCCTGGCCCGAGAATTGTTTTTATTGTCTGGCTGTCACAAAAAATACAGGAGGGACAGAGAGATGTGGGGAGACATGTATGGAAGGAGGGACAGCAGAAAAGAAGGGATCAACCTGGGGATGAAAGAGAGAGAATGAGGGGGGAGCTGGTGGAGAGGAGAGGGAGACAGTAAAGAGAAAGTGGCATGAAGAAAGAGAGACAGGGAGAGGTAGTGGGAGAGGCGACACAGCGTGAGACTGAGGGGAACATATTTGTTGATGAGTGTGTGTATGTGTGTGTGTCTTTAGATACAGGCAGCATTCCTCTAGAGATAAACCCCCTGGCCCCCCTCACCCCCAGCCTCCCCTCCTGTCCCCTCCCCCTGGACGGGCCCTGTGCACTCAAGTGTGTGTGTCACACTCTCTGGGGGCAAGGGAACGATAGTAGAGTGTGTGAGTGTGTGTGTAAGAGAGACAGAGAGAAAGAGAGAAAAGCGGAGAGGGAGTGGAGGGCCAACAGGCATGCCGGCCAAGATCATCACCTGTGGAGTGAGTAGAAACTGGATTGTGTTCCAATATCTGTCCCCTTCTTTCTTTCAGCACTCTAATCTCGTCACTCTCTCTTTCACTCTATCCTCTCTCTGTCATGCTACTGACTGTCTGCCAATCTGTCTGCTCTGTTTTTTTTTACTACAGTTTAACCATGTTGTGATCCCTAACTAACCCAAATGCTCCCCATCTGTCCATCTGTATCATGTTACTGCAAACTTTGATTGGACTATCCTTCTATTTGAGTCCATTTCCTTTCCTAGGTCACCATGCAGATTAGATTCACAGCTTGTTCAGTGCCATTCACCATGCTGCTCTCTGATTCTGCCTCTCCACATGAACTATTTGGAGGCCTGTCCCTCGCTTCCCTCCCTCTATTTGGTCTTCCCTTCGCTAATGAATCTGTCCATGTCTCTGTCTGTCACACAGAGAAAGGGAGTGAGAAAAGGAGTGACGGATAGAGGAAATGGATATGAGGAGTAAAGAGAGGGCTGTCTGAGAGACACTCCGTGAAAACACACTTCTCTGTTCCATATTGAAGTCTCCTGATGACGTCTGTCTCATATTTAACAGATTCATCTTTCAGTTCAGTTTTCAATTGAATAGAATAGAACAACAGTGACAGAACGCGGAGTGAATTATTTAACTTTAACTCTCTCAAAACAGAACTTATGTCTGTTCATGTTCTGTCCGTAACATTGATAGTATTTGATGTCCCATACCAACTACAGCTTTCTGCAGGAGAGAGAGTCTAGCTGGTTGTTTGGGAGTATATTAGGGAGTAGCGGTGCATGTGTGTCTGAGATTAGGAGTGTGTGCATGAGAAGTGTGTGTAAGGGGTGTGTGTGTGTGTGAGTGGTGCGTGTCCTGTTCTGTAATACTCCTTGTGTTGTGACTTCTTTTAGTCTATCTGTAATGTGATGTCCTGTTGTGGGCTGTCTGTTGTGTGGGGGTGGTAAGTACATTTATGATCAGTACACTGATCTCATTAGCTACATTATTTGACCTTGGCTTCAGTGAAGCTCCTACACTATGCTAATTTAGGGAGCATGTAGATTCAAAGACACACAGCAGAGAGCTAAGGTGTTCTGTCTGTATATTGTATAGCCAGTGAGATTGCTGTGTAGAAAGGGATTTCGGCTACAGCAGATATCATCTGGTAAAGGATGCTGTGAAGTGCCAGATGATGCAACCTTAAGAAATGTGAATGTTCCAAAGTATGTGCATTGTTGATAGTTGTGAGAACGGCTAAACATTTTGTACTGTTGTCGCAATTACTGTATCTGATTAAGTTGCCCTTCTCACTCACTCCCTTGCTCTCGTGTCTTGTCCTCTGTCTGTCTGCACACACACACACACACACACACACGTGCGCGCGCATCTTTCGAAAGAGCTCGATGCTGCAGCCGTATTGAAACGTCAGTATAGAGATGCATTCAGTGATAGTCGGATCAAAGTTGTAGATCCACTGACTGTGCTTCTGTTTGACTTCACAGATGACAGCTCAGACTCCCACTGAATTCTCTACGCACCTCCCTCACTCGCTCTCTTGGTTCTGATCTCACTCTATAGTGTAACCCCACAGTGACTACATAGCTAGCTGTTAACCTAATTACAGATCAAGTCTATTACAACCATGGGACTTATTAGCGGTCTCTAGTTGATTCCATATAATTGCATCCCTGTTACCATTAGTAATGATAGTGTAGCTATACAGTAGTACACATGAGGAATGCTTATGGTCTCTCTTTCTTCCGGTCTCTCTCACTCTATATACAGTCCCCTCTCTATTTCTATGGTTCCCCAAGAAAGATATAGGAAGTGTGAGAACGTGAAAAGTTATTATACGCATTTAGTCAGAGGGTATAGCTGGAAGCAGACGGACAGACAGATAGACTGTGTTGAGTGAGCGGGTGGAATTGCTCGGCCAGGTTGGTTCCTGTGTGTCCAGAACATAGAGTTCCTTGGGGTCTCTGTCTGACTGGCTCCTCACCACAACAACACCACCCTGACCGGAACCAGCACGTTCACTCTGCAGCTAGCTAGCTCAAATAGACAGAGAAATGGAGGGAGGGAGGCAGGCAGGTAGGGAGGGAAAGAAAATCGATGTCCAGAACAAATACAAGTCAGCAAAAGAGGGAAATGGAATCGTTGTTTAAGATGTCTCTGCAGGAATATCCAGCTTATGTATGTTGTGGCCCTAGATAGCATGCTATAGCTGTACTATAACAGTTATTATTATGTGCTGGATTTAAATTGTAATTTGTGATGTGCCGTCTGTGTGTGTGTGTGTTCTACACACGCTTCCTCGCATTAATTCCCTGACGGGGGAGCTGTGTAGTTCAGGCTATTCGTAGTGCAGACTCATCGCTGGTTTCTTCATTAGTTAGTGGTTAGTTGCCCGTATCAGCCTCACACACAGATCCATGAAACCATAGAGGAGGGAGTGGGCTTCCTCAAGATCAATGGCCGAGCCCCAGTCACTATCCCCGGCGGAACAATAGCCCGAGACCAGGCAGCTCTATACTGCCTCCGTGCACTGCTCCTCCTTCCTATCCTAACTGCAGCCTCACACTGTCCTGTCATCCAGGGCTTCAAGTAGAACCGCCACTTTTATAGCATGTCATCAAACACACACAGAGTGACGTTTGTGCCGTGGTTTCACACCTACTTAGATACTGAGCGACAGTAATCCCTTACTGTTGAGACTACGCCTGGGACTCATAATACACACACACACACACACACACACTGCAGTACACCAGCTCGGCGGTGATGTCATACTGTCTGCCGCAGCACCAGAATACTAAGCAAGAGAGTCAGGGAGGGAGAGAAGGAGAGAAAGCAATGAAAAGAGGGGGGAAATATAGGGGGAATGGAGGACAGGATTGTATGAGACGGGGGCGAACAAAGGAAGAGGAAGGAGAGCTGGGTAGAATTAGGGAAGAATGTGAGGATTAGAGGGAGAGACAGAGGTACAGTGTTTGCGTCAGTGTACAGAGCCTGAGGACAATGGGATACCCATAGCATTACTGTGTACTGTGATGCTAATGATGACATGCTGCAGGTTATTGTCTCTCTTTCCATACAGAAAAAGTTCAGTAATAGAACAGTAGAGAGTGATTGATGATGTAGCTCCACTAACTCCAGCCAGTCCCACATCACTGTCCTCTCTAGGGCTTATAGGAGGTAGGCCAATGATGTAAATAAAGCCTGGATTGCTGATACTATGTTTTGGCGATTGAGAGGATTTCAAATCAAATCAAATTGTTTTTGTCACATGCGCCGAATACAATACCTTACATGCTTACTTACAAGCCCTTAACCAACAACGCAGTTTTAAGAAAAATAAGTGTTTGGAAAGTATTTACTAAAATAAACTGAAGTAAAAAATAATAATTTAAAAGCAACAATAAAATAACAGTAGTGAGGCTATATACAGGGGGTACCGGTACAGAGTCAATGTGTTGGGCACAGGTTAGTTGAGGTAATTGAGGTAATATGTACATTTAGGTAGAGGTAAAGTACTATACATAGATAATAAACAGAGAGTAACAGCAGCGCAAAAATGGGGGGTTCTGCAGTCTTATGGCTTGCGGGTAGAAGCTGCTGTTAAGAAGCCTTTTGGACCTAGACTTGACGCTCCGGTACTGCTTGCCGTGCGGTAGCAGAGAGAACAATCTATGACTTGGGTGGCTGGAGCCTTTGGCAATTTTTAGGGCCTTCCTCTGACACCGCCTGGTATAGAGGTCCTGGATGGCAGGAAGCTTGGCCCCAGTGATGTATTGGGCCATCCACACTACCCTCTGTATTGCCTTGTGGTGGGTGGCCGAGCAGTTGCCATACCAGGCGGTGATGCAACCAGTCAGAATGCCCTCGATGGTGCAGCTGTAGAATCTTTTTAGGATCTGAGGACCCATGCCAAATATTCTCAGTCTCCTGAGGGGGAATAGGCATTGTCGTGCCCTCTTCACGACTGTCTTTGTGTGTTTGGACCATGATAGTTGGTGATGTGGACACCAAGGAACTTGAAGCTCTCAACCTGCTCCACTGCAGCCCCGTCATTGAGAATGGGGGCATGCTCGGTCCTCCTTTTCCTGTACTCCAGGATCCTCACCTTCATCTTGATCATGTTGAGGGAGAGGTTGTTGTCCTGGCACCACACTGCCAGGTCTCCTCCCTATAGGCTGTCTCATCATTGTTTGTGATCAGGCCTACCACTGTTGTGTCGTTGGAAAACTTAATGATAGTGTTGGAGTCGTGCTTGGCCATGCACCCCTGAGGGGTCTCCGTGTTGAGGATCAGCGTGGCAGATGTGTTGTTACCTACCCTTACCACCTGGGGGCGGCCAGTCAGGAAGTCTAGGATCCAGTTGCAGGGGGAGGTGTTTAGTCCCAGGGTCCTTAGCTTATTGATGAGCTTTGAGGGCACTATGGTGTTTTGAAGCCACCGGTCGGCCATATTGGCACTTCCCAGTAGGAGCAATCCTCTATAGAAATGAACGGAATTCTACACTATTTCAAATAAATGTATTTTCTTGGTGTAGTGGGGAGAGTAACATTAGTAACCTCTCGAAATTATACTTGAAGAAAAATGCTTTTTTGTTTTTTTTAATGGTTTATTTTTTGTTTTAGCTCACATAATATCATTTTTAAGTATGCATTCAGGTGTTTGTAATAAAATGAATGTGGCAAAAACTAATGTAGACATGAATAAATATAGCTTCCAACACAGGATGTTGGTGCCACCTTAACTGGGGAGGACAGGCTTGTGCTAATGGCTGGGGTGGAATAGGTGGAGATGTAGGCGCGGCGGCTTTACCACTATGCTCTGTCAATCATCTAGTGTATATATAAATCATTGAGCTAGACCCACATCCATCTCTATCAGAATGGGTTTGTTAAGATTAGGATAAGGATTTACAAGACAATAGAGGATTGTGTGCGTGTGCGTTTGTTCATCCGTGTATGTGTGTGTGGATTTGTGTCAGACAGGCTAGTGAGCGAGTGAACGTTTGTTTACACTGAGAGTGGTGTTACTCTGTGGAAGCCTGGCAGAGAGGGTTTGGGTGTGGCCTACAGAGTGCCCCTTCCACTCTTATCTGACTGCACCAGACATGTGCCTCTCCCTAACACACACCACTACAGTCCAGACTATCTTACTCATCTACAGTAGAGAGGCCAGATACACACCAACATAAACACACTGTACTGAACAGTAAAAAATGTGAATAACTTGTGTAATTGACATTCAACCAAGTTATTGACCTTGACATGGAGGGCAACTGTTAGTGTAGGGATAGGTCATGTCAGACTTCTGTACTTTCCCTGTGCTGAAATGACCCTTTGACATCTTTGCCTGACCTGGGCCAAGTTGGCCGATGTCCACCTTGTAGGAGTGCATTCCAGAAGGTAAAGTTTGTGTGTGTTGTGTGTGTGTGTGTGTGTGTGTGTGTGTGTGTGTGTGTGTGTGTGTGTGTGTGTGTGTGTGTGTGTGTGTGTGTGTGTGTGTGTGTGTGTGTGTGTGTGTGTGTGTGTGTGTGTGTGTGTGTGTGTGTGTGTGTGTGTGTGTGTGTGTGTGTGTGTGTGTGTGTGTGTGTGTGTGTATGTGTGTGTGTGTGTGTGTGTGTGTGTGTGTGTGTGTGTGTGTGTGTGTGTGTGTGTGTGTGTGTGTGTGATGTCGTGTCATCAGCTGTTTTTGCTCAAACTGTGTTGAAAAGATGTTCTGAGTCATCAAGGCAGTGAACACACAAACACTCACCATCAAACAAACGACACTCTGACCAGCTATGCACAGTGTTTGGTGGAATGTCTAGCACCCTGTGCATCGTATGTGGGCAGCATATATTTGAGGCTAAGTAGGTTTCTACACGTCTGTGCACACGCACACACTCACAAACACACACACTATATGAGTATCTATTTCTGTGAGGAGGGTACTCCGCTACGGTAATCTTAACCCTGGTAACAGGTGGGTTTGTGGGTTTGTGGGTACGACAGGAAGAGTGATTGGGGTGTATTAGGGGCGTCAGTTTGTTGTCCTGAAGAAGGCTGGAGGGAGGGGATTTGGGGGGCTATCGCCTTTCTCACTGTGGGAGAGACAGAGTAGGCCATTAGAGGAAAGGCCAGAGAGGAAAGAGGCCATGGCCGACGAGGACAACTCTGTCACTGTAAGTAACTCACTGAGGAACTGAAAGAGAGGCACACAACACTGGTTGCTTATACGACCATATAGTGTTGCTGTTTATCTTCCATAGATAACTAGCTTGTTAAACGACGATGTATGCAGGCCAGAGGCTCCATACAGAGGGTGTGACGCAATTGCGGAGCCTCCGAAGGTTTGCTGATGCCAAATCAACCTCCGTACCACATTTTCCCTTCACAATAGCTCTGGTCTGTTCTGCGAAGCGCAATAAGTAGGAATGCACTGACTGCTGCAGAGGCCACATCGCAGAAAAATGCTGTGTGGCCAATACAGACTGGATTGAACATAAATCTGCTTTAAGTGCTAACAAGTGCTAAGTGCTGTTTGGTGTTCACTCCAAGATGACTGTCTCAGCCTCAACTTTCCACATGGGACAGCAGTTGATCAAAACTGTCTTTAGCGTGTATAAAAGGACTGTGCATGCGTAAGTGTTGTGCATTTCTGTGTGAGTGTGCATTGTTCAAGGTCTGGTACATGAGAAAGTAAATGTCTCACATAGAGTTTCCAGAGTGACAGCGTGAGGGTGTTGACAGACAGATGGAGATGGTTAAGGATTGAGGAGAAAGTGATGGAACGCAAGGGTGATCAAGTGGAGGGAATACGTTTTAGGAACAGGTAGGCCTATAAGTGAGAGTCACTTACTTCTCTTAGACTAACTACATTTCCCAGAAAGCACTGTGGCTTTTCCTTTAACTGGGAAGGAGCGGTGGTGTTAAACAAGATTACATGAACTCTTAAGTAGAAAGTTGGAAACATTGTGACTTTTTCCCTTGACGAGTCTAGTGGCTGAGAGAGAAGTGGTTGTCTGTGCTCAAGGCTGTGGAGTTAGTTATCACACTCAAAGGCCTACCGGTCTGTCGCAGGGAAATGCTCTGAAAGATTTGCTGCTGCATACAGCTCTCTCACTTTCTCAGTGATCCCCCTCTCTTTCCCTCCCTCTCCCTCTCTTTTTTATGCAGTCTTTTCTTTGCACAGAGCTGCACCACTTGCACTAGTGCTCCGTTGAGGGATGAGGGTTTGCATCATTAGTTGCCATGCCCACGGCTTGGGCATGTGGGTCCTCATTCTCTCTGTTACCACTGTCTCAAAGGGGGGTCGTTTCCAGTCACTACTGAATGGGGGCCAATGTCACTGTGTGTGTTGTGTACTTGTGTTGAACACATTTTTGAGTCACTGTGTGTGGTCGCACTTGCTTGGGTGGGTATGTATTTTCATTTCTAAGCCTAACCAATGTGTGCAGTGTGTATGTTTTTGTGTGTGTTTGTAATTCTGTAGGTGGCTGGGACTTGGCTTATCACAAAAAGGGTAATGATGGTTGCTCCCGATCTTATTCACATTAATTCATCCCTGGCCATGCTTTGGTCAGAAACCAGAGAGAAAAATAGGGATGAGCGAAGGAGAATGAGAGCTGGACAGCTAGACAGACGGAGTGAAACCACATGTAACGACCTAGACAGACGGAGTGATACCACATGTAACGACCTAGACATTGAGCAAATGAGTCCTGACGAGTGTGGGAATAATTGATAGCAATATATACTGTAGATAGACTAATGGTGGGGGAAGGAGGGTTTGCCGCAGTAGATCCTCTCTCTCCCTCATCCAACTCTTCCCCCCTTCTCTCTCCCCATCTCCCACTCTCCCTCTCTCTCTCTCTCTCTCTCTCTCTCTCTCTCTCTCCCTAGCTCTCTCCTCATATCCCTCTCGTTCTCTCTCCCCATCTCCCACTCTCTCCTCATCTGACTCTCGTTCTCTCTCCCCATCTCCCACTCTCTCCTCATCTCCCTCTCATCCTCTCTCTCTCCCTACCTCTCTCCTCATCTCCCTCTCGTTCTCTCTCCCCATCTCCCACTCTCCCTCTCTCTCTCTCTCTCTCCCTACCTCTCTCCTCATCTCCCTCTCGTTCTCTCTCCTCATCTCCGTCTCTCGTTCTCTCTCCTCATCTCCCTCTCTCTCCTTATCTCTCTTCCCCTCTCCCCATGTCCCTCTCCTCATGTCCCTCTCTCTCTCTATCTCTACCCCCTTTCTCTCCTCATCTCTCTCTCTCCATCTCTCCCTCTCTCTCCATCTCTCCATCTCACTCTCTCTCTCTCCATCTCTCTCTCTCTCTCTCTCTCTCTGCCGCTCCCTCCCTCTCTCTTCCCCTTTCCCAATCTCTCTCTCTCTCTCTCCCCCATCTCTCTCTCTCCTCTCTCTCTCGCTCTCTCTCTCTCTCTCTCTTCCCCTTTCCCAATCTCTCTCTCTCTCTCTCTCTCTCTCTCTCTCCATGTCCCTCTATCTGTCTCTCCCTCTCTCTCTCATGCCGCATGAGTGATCCTGTTTCAGCACCCCTGTCTGAGAGAGGCATGAAGCCCCCAGACACAAGCAAAACAGAGACTAAAACAGGGCCACATCATGTGTTAGACCATGAGCCAGGGCATTCACTAAACACACACCCTACCACCCCAGAACAACAGCCAGACTATCATCCAGACCACTAGGCAGAACAGACACACACCCTACCACCCCAGAACACCAGCCAGACTGCCAGCCAGACCACTGGGCAGAGCAGACACACACCCTACCACCTCAGAACACCAGCCAGACTGCCATCCAGACCACTAGGCAGAACAGACACACACCCTACCACCTCAGAACACCAGCCAGTCTGCCAGCCAGATCACTGGGCAGAGCCAACACACACCCTACCACCCCAGAACACCAGCCAGACTGCCATCCAGACCACTGGGCAGAACAGACACACACCCTACCACCCCAGAACACCAGCCAGACTGCCATCCAGACCACTGGGCAGAACAGACACACACCCTACCACCCCAGAACACCAGCCAGACTGCCATCCAGACCACTAGGCAGAACAGACACACACCCTAACACCCCAGAACACCAGCCAGACTGCCAGCCAGACCACTGGGCAGAGCAGACACACACCAGAACACCAGTGTGTCCCCTGGTCTCATCACCTACTGTATGTGAGGAGGTAAAGCAAGTCTCAGATGTGAGAGGCTCAGAACGAGGCTAAGGTTTGCATCCTAAATGGCACCCCATTCCCTATTTTTGACCAGAAACCTATGTAGGGAATACTCTAGGGTGCCATTTGGGACGCAGTTGGTTCAGGGGGACGGGAATGGAGCCTGGGACAGAGGCTCTGTCTGTCTTTATGTGGATGAAAATCACCTGCACCCCGTCCTTTAGGGTCCCCAGCTTGCCAGGCCTGCTTCTGATTGGCCAATGGGAGGGGGCTGGTCCAACTGTCCTATCCTGTTCGATAACAGTGGGGAGGGAGATGAAGGAAACACCAATGGAAAGCATTTATAGTCTTGTACTGTCTGTATGTATTTTGACCTTGTATGGTTTTGATTTGAATGAAGGTTTCTATACAATAATATAAATATCTCTCCATCTCCCTCTGTCTTCCCTTACACCTATCTCTCCATCTCCCTCTGTCTTCCCTTACACCTATCTCTCCTTCTCCCTCTGTCTTCCCTTACACCTATCTCTCCTTCTCCCTCTGTCTTCCCTTACATCTATCTCTCCTTCTCCCTCTGTCTTCCCTTACACCTATCTCTCTATCTCCCTCTGTCTTCCCTTACACCTATCTCTCCTTCTCCCGTTGTCTTCCCTTACACCTATCTCTCCATCTCCCTCTGTCTTCCCTTATACCTATCTCTCCATCTCCTTCTGTCTTCCCTTATACCTATCTCTCCATCTCCCTCTGTCTTCCCTTACACCTATCTCTCCATCTCCTTCTGTCTTCCCTTATACCTATCTCTCCATCTCCCTCTGTCTTCCCTTACACCTATCTCTCCATCTCCCTCTGTCTTCCCTTACACCTATCTCTCCTTCTCCCGTTGTCTTCCCTTACACCTATCTCTCCTTCTCCCTCTGTCTTCCCTTACACCTATCTCTCCTTCTCCCTCTGTCTTCCCTTACACCTCTCTCCATCTCCCTCTGTCTTCCTTTACACCTATCTCTCCATCTCCCTCTGTCTTCCTTTATACCTATCACTCCATCTCCCTCTGTCTTCCCTTATACCTATCTCTCCATCTCCCTCTGTCTTCCCTTACACCTATCTCTCCTTCTCCCTCTGTCTTCCCTTACACCTATCTCTCCTTCTCCCACTCTATGTGCCTCTCTTCACCCCCCTCTATCTCTCCCCTTTCTCTCCCTCAGGCTGATGCTGTCACTAGTTTTCTGCGGGCGGCTCGTTCTGGTAACATGGACAAGGCCCTCGACCATATAAAGAACGGCATAGACATCAACACAGCCAATCAGGTGAGAGAGCTGCAAGGCCCGGTGGCCAATCAAAATGCTTGTGGAGAGTGCATTAATACATGTCTCCAAACTCTGAGATTAATTTTGGATTCACCAGGATCAATCAAAGCCTTCCTGTTTGTAAAAGTCTCAATCAGCTAATGGAACTGATTTATTACACTCTTTCATTTCATTTGTCCATTTCCGTTGGCTGTGGAACTAGTATTTCACAATGTTGGGTCATCATACTGCAGCGCTAGAATAATGCATGAATAAAAGTATGAAAACAAGTATGAACTGTATAGGCACATTAGATCAAATAAAGATGAGTTATCTTTCAGACCATGTCAAAACGACAGCACACACACACACACACACACACACACACACACACACACACACACACACACAGGAAGAGTCTTATCAGCAAAGTTCAGATGCAGTGTTATGAAGGGAGAGCAGGAATGGATAGAGGGAAAGAGAAAACATGGAAGAGCAGGAAATGGCAAAGAGAGAGAGGAAGGAATATTTTAAACATTCATGTTTTTTTATCATCCAATGCAGTGCAACTCTAAATCTAGTCAGTCTACTGTATCTTAGTCTATGCCACTCTGACATTACTCGTCCAAATATTTAGATATTCTTAATTCCATCCCTTTACTTAGAATTGTGTGTATTGCTCCTGTAAGTCGCTCTGGATAAGAGTGTCAGGTAAATGTAATATTTCCCTACAAAATGCACTACTTCCGACCAGGGCCTATAGCACTACATAGAGATTAGGGTTCCATTTTGGATTCATCCATCGTCTCTCTCTTGGCTTGGAATGTGTTTGATGTGATATCAGCCAGCAGAATATCTTTCTTGGCTCTGGGTCCAACTCATTGTACAGTGTGTTCTGTTCTGCTCCAATACCTGCTGTGTGGATTGTCCCTGACTGTGTGTACTGTATACCATTGTTTGTCCTGAATGTGAATTACTGTGTGTAGTTATGTGTGTGTGTGTGCGTGTGTGTGTGTGTTTTGAGGCCCAGGTAGCCAGTCTCTCTGCTGTAGGTGACAGGTAGGGAAGAGGGGGATTTGGGGGAAGGTGTTAAAGAGGGTAGGGTTTACTCCTCAGGCCCATCTCCTCCATCCTGCCTGCTTTACCCTGATGGCTGCTCCCATGGTGACCAGAGACAACTATGCCGTGAGGGGGATGAGGTTGCCTATAGGCCATACAAACAGGGCAGCAGTGTGTGTGTGTGATTCTACAGCTCATTAGGCCAGCTTAGCCAGGGTTTGCTAAACACTCTACCTCTGTACTATAATGCTGCCAGCGCTAATGCTACAATCAAGATTAGCATCAAACACATTCCCAGGTTAAATGCTCATAACGAACATAGGATTCAGTACATGCATACAAGTAGGTGTAAAAAGACCTCAGGCTGCTGAAGAGAGACACCCTGTGGACAAACAGGAACCCTGCAGCCATATCCAGTACATGTTATCTGCAGTCTCAGGTTACCATTGAAAGCCATTCTCCTTCAAATCATGTATAATGCAATGTGTGTCATTTCAAGCCAAGTCTGTATTGGTGTTTTGGAATTGTCTCAAGTGTGTTGAGTGTGGTTGTGAAATTGGATGTGATATTGGTTATGTGTTGTGTGTGAGTGTGAGTGTCTCCCAGTGTGTTGTTGTTGTTGCTGTATTTGTTGTTGTGCAGAGTGAGGTGTCATTCTGATGGAGGTTAGGTGGAGGCTTGGCTGTGGCAGTCGTGTCTCTTGTACCCAGTCTGAGTAGATACGTCTGCCATGGGCTAGCTCACCGGCCACCCAGCTGCACTGCCTCTCTCCCTACCCTCCCTCCCTCCCACTTCCTCTTCAACCCTCATCCCCTCACACCCTCATAACCCCTCAAGTTATTTCTCTCTTACGCCCTCTACTTATTTTTTCCCCTCCTTTGTCATTCTCTTTATCCCTCATGCTCCATTTCCCATCTCTGCTTCTACCCCCCTCCCTCCCCCTCCAGTCTGCAGTAGAGTGATGGTGTGCTGTGGTCTCTCCACTCAGAGGATTAATATCAGTGGTGTGGGAAAGGTCCAACCTCACATGTCCTGTGTCACTGAAGGAAGGCTGTGTGAGGTCAGACCTATCTCACATAGCTCGTATTCTTCCCATCCCCGAGACCACCGGCCTGCCATCCCCCTCCCATCCTCTTCCTCCTCCTCACCATCATCATCATCATCATCATCATAATTCCAGCCACCGTTATTGCTAACTGAGCACTGTTAATCTCTAGTAGATACTGTATGTGTAGAGGCTGTTTGTCCTGACCATACACTACAACTCTTTTGCATTTTATACATCTAGGAAGAGCTGTATAATAAGCAGAGCAGTGTTTGTCTGGGGATCTGATCCTTTGGTGTGTCTCAGGGTGCTGTGTGAGATTGTGTTCAGTGTGTGGGTTCTGACTTGTTGGTGTTATTATAGTGTGTGAGAGCGGAGTGTGTGATGGAGGCCCAAAGGTCTGTGTTTTTTAGTTCTGTGTGTGCTATGTGTGTAGTGTGTGTGTAGTGTGTGCAGTGTGTGTTAGGGACCCTACAGTGTGAGGTCTCCTCTTCTCTCTCTCCTCCCTCAGAATGGCCTCAACGGGTTGCATCTGGCCTCTAAAGAAGGCCACGTTAAAATGGTGCTGGAGTTACTACATGGAGGCATCGATGTGGAAACCCAGACTAAGGTACTCAGTCAACCTCCTGCACTATACCACATTACCACTCATGTACTCCACAAAGCCTATGCCACCACCAAAGTACAATATACTGCATACTCAAATGATTCTACTTACCGTAAAACTTCAATCAAACGCTCAGTCTCAAATAGCCGCTTGACCCTTAGCTGGGCAACGGCATTCAGTTCAGCAAATCAACGGCTTTTTCAAATAAATGCTGGGTCTAAATGAAATGTTTACGAGGTTGCCATTTTATTTTTTATTTAACCAGGCAAGTCAGTTAAGAACAAATTCTTATTTTCAATGACAGCCTAGGAACAGTGGGTTAACTGCCTGTTCAGGGGCAGAATGACAGATTTGTACCTTGTCAGCTTGGGGATATGAACTTGCAACCTTTCAGTTACTAGTCCAACTCTCTAACCACTAGGCTACCCTGAATTACCATGAATTGTTTAGAAGATTTAATTCAGTAAAATAATTATGGCAATCATCCGTTTATATCGCCCGTAAGAAACTGTTAACCAGTGACTGCGAACAGGCCTTGACCTGGTGAAAATGCACAGTTAAAGAGGAGAATAATTATTCTGTCAAATAAGTATTTTTTCCTAAATAAAGGTATAGTAAGACAAAGGAAATGTGACACAGTGTGTAAATGAGAACAGGAAATTTAGAAATGGATTAGATTGCTAGAATTAAAACAATTAACTTTGCAAATGAGCAAAAGCTGTGTGCATTAAGGAAATAGACGCCTAGCTTGTTGTGTTCAGTGATTTAAGCAAATAAACGCCTGGGCTATGAATTGAAGTTTTACGGTATTAAAGCGTACTACTACTTACAAGTACTACACTATTTTAGATGCTTTCACACAAACATTATGTCTCATGTCTGCTCTTGTCCTGTGCCTCCACAGAAAGGCAACACAGCTCTGCACATTGCTGCCCTGGCTGGGCAGGAGCAAGTGGTGGCAGAGCTGGTAAATTACGGGGCCAACATCAATGCCCAGTCCCAGGTGAGACCCCCACCAGTGTCAGAAGAGACCCCGACCCCACTGGCAGGACCCCCTGCAGAAGAGCCACCAGCCACAACGGATACACATACAGTTAGATACAGTTATAATACAGTTATGCTGCATTATACTGCATGGAACTCAGGGTTTGGGGTCTGAATTTCGGAATGTATTTCGATTCAACCCATGAATTGAAATTTGAATTTGAATTAAAGGAAGTATAATTTAATTCAAAGAAATTGAACTGAGACATGAAACATGAACGTCTCATTCCTTTGCCACATCTGCCAGTTATTACTGAAAAGAATAAAGATACCATTTCAACATAAGCTTGATTATAACTGACATTTTTATCAGCATCTTGATTTGTATTTTTGTCATGAAATGTTAGGTAGTTCCCTTACATTCTGGAGTGTTGGAACTAATGGGACATTTATTTTCCCCCCCAGATAGTTAATAACATGTAAATAAATTATGAATTATTACAGACAACCTACAAAATGATCTTAGAATATTTCCAGACCATTGTAATTATTTAAAACTTAAACTTAAAAATGTATTTTTTCATTATGTTATACATAGTATAGTACTGTACCATACAAGATGTCAAAATAAATATTTGTATAGTGAATTGTAGCTATTTGAATTTCATTGAATTTCCTTCAATTGTACTTAATTTATTTCAAATTCAATGCAATTTCTGCTTCCTGTGGGATGCGCCCAATTCAATTCAAATTCAAGTATTGCTGTGAGCAGCACTGAGAGCAGCATTAACAGGGTCCGAGTAATAGAAATAGCACCTCTTGGTCACTCGTCGGGCACTCTGGCAATGAAATGGGCAAAGGCCATACCTTTAAGCATGTTTACCAATTGCACGTTTTCCAAATTGCACGATTCTACCTATAATACGTGATGAGGTATGTCTACTACATGCTACCATGCTACTGCCATAGACTACTGTCCCTTCCAACTTCATGTTTACCAAATTCCATTCCCCTAAGTCCTATAGTTCAATAGTTATAGCCTTCAGTTCACAGTAGCGCCTCAGTAAAGGCCATCTTTAACCACAACACATTTTCCTTAGCAATTTAGCTAGGGACTAGTTCGGAGATTCTACATATCAAATATTCAGTGAATCGGAGTTGCGGTTCATGTGAAGAAGAAATGTTCAATCTTTTTAGCATTAGCATTACACTAGCACTTTTTGGTCAAAGTCACATGACCTGTGTTTTCCATGTTATTTTAAGATATCAACACTGAACTTCGTACATGTCTTCAGGGACATGTTGTCAATCACCTGTACGAGTTGGATTTGATAGTTTGGGCAAACGTTTTGAATGTGTTTTGAATGTGTGCATGGTTTTAAATGAACTGTAGTGCTACATTACCTAGGGGCCAATGAGTGCATCATAGGTACGCATGATGGGTTCTACCATCCTGACAAATTCTACAACGTTTTACCCATGTGTTGTTGAGATATTGACCCAAATGAAAAATGCACAAAGAAGAACACTAACAAAAGCAATAGGGTTCCTGCACCTTTGGCGCTAGGATCCCTAATTAAAGAGAGCTATTTTCAATACAATTCAGAATTGACCCCAACCCTGATTGAGTAGAAAGAAAGAAAGTCGCACACTCTACTGTATATATGCTCATGAATTTGTTGGGAGCATTTATAGTGCGCAACATTCTTTATTTTTACACAGTTTCAGTTTACTATTCTGTGAGTCAGCACCTCTACTAACATTTTTGGGTGTGCATAAGCTCCTGCATTTGGCCCAACTCCCGATTGAAACATGATGTCAGGCCATCGTACACTCTTAGAAAAAAGGTGCTCTCGCTAACCTAAAAGGGTTCCCCGTAGGAAAACCCTTTGCAGAACCCTTTTTGGTTCCACATAGAACCCTTTTGGTTCCAGGTAGAACCCAAAAGATTTCTACCTGGAACCAAAAAGGGTTCTCCTATGGAGATAGCCGAAGAACCCTTATGGAACCCTCTTTTCTAAGAGTGTATTAGCTAAATGCAACTCTGTTAATATCTGTATGCCTTCTTGTCTTTCTGTGTGCTTGTGTTTCCTCTCTGTGTGTGTGTGTGTGTGTGTGTGTGTGTGTGTGTGTGTGTGTGTGTGTGTGTGTGTGTGTGTGTGTGTGTGTGTGTGTGTGTTGCTGCTGCTGTGTTGTGCTCCTTCCTGTGTGTATGTGTCCATGTGTGTGTCTGTCTGTAACAGAAGGGCTTCACGCCGCTCTACATGGCCGCACAAGAGAATCATCTAGAAGTTGTGAAGTTCCTTTTGGAGAACGGGGCCAATCAAAGCATTCCTACTGAGGTAACAGCCAATCAGCAGATTCAGGGTTGCAAAATACAGGGCCTCCCGAGTGGTGCAGGGTTCTAAGGTACTACATCACAGTACTTGAGGCGTCACTACAGCCCCGGGTTTGATCCCAGGCTGTGTGACAGCTGGACGTGACCGGGAGACCCATGAGGCGGCGCACAATTGGCTCAGCGTCGTCAGGGTTAGGGGAGGGTGTGGCCGGCCAGGATTTCCTTGTTCCATCGTGCTCCAGTGACTCCTTGTGGCGGGCCGGGCACGAGCAAGCGTAAGTATACCATGTTTTGGAGGACAAATGGTTCTCGACATTCACCTCTCCGAGTACGTAGGGGAGTTGCAGCAATGGGACAAGACTGTAACTACCAATTGGGGAGAAAAATGGGTTAAAAAGGGTTGCACAAAAAAAAAAAACTTTCACCAAATTCCCAGGTTTTTCAGGAATCCCGGATGGAACATTCCCAGATCAGGAAGGTTTAAGCAGGAAATTATTATTTTTCGAACTTTACAACACACCTCCTGTACTATTCCCTATATCACTTATCAATCCTTTTGACTCTCACTGTCCTTCCCTTCCCCATCTGTCTCTCTGGGTCACTAAACCTTTCTTTGCCTCTGTCTCCGCTTCTCTCTCCTCTTTCAGGATGGCTTTACCCCTCTCGCCGTGGCTCTTCAGCAGGGACATGAGAACGTTGTGGCCCTGCTCATCAATTACGGCACCAAGGGCAAAGTTCGCCTCCCAGCGCTGCACATAGCAGCGCGGAACGATGACACGCGCACAGCTGCTGTGCTTCTACAGAACGACCCCAACGCAGACGTCCTGAGCAAGGTAGGTACTCACCGTGTGTTTGTCTTCACTTAGTTTAGTGTGTCCCAGAGCGAGTGGAGGAGACGATACTTTCAAATTAGAACACATCAAGGCCTTCAGTATAAGAGCTCTGGTCTCCTGTGTGTCCCTACAGACAGGCTTCACACCGCTTCATATCGCTGCACACTACGAGAACCTGAGCGTAGCCCAACTGTTGCTCAACAGAGGAGCCAATGTCAACTTCACCCCTAAGGTAAGTCTGTTCCCCTCTGCCCTAGCATCACTGACACGTTGTATTGTTACCAGTCCCTCAACGGGTCTCTTTCTGGTCTTACTGCTTATCTCCTCTGTAATTCTCTCTAGAATGGCATCACACCTTTGCACATCGCTTCCAGGAGGGGGAATGTGATCATGGTACGACTCCTGCTGGATCGAGGGGCACAGATTGATGCCAAGACCAAGGTACTGGACTGCATCCCCTTTGTCTCTCTCTCGTCTCTAGTGTCAAGTCCTGCCCTGTTACACAAATGATACTATATTGCTCTAGACCAGTGGTTAAGTGTCCTCTCTCTCTCTCTCTCGCTCCAGGATGAGTTGACTCCACTGCACTGTGCAGCCAGGAATGGACACGTGAGGATCATTGAGATCCTGTTGGACCAAGGGGCTCCCATCCAGGCCAAGACCAAGGTACACCTAACGCTAACCCACCAAGGTCTGATCCCTGGACAGTTGTGCTCAAATACTGCATGCACACAACACAACAAGTAATGGATTGCATCATCCCTCTCTCTTTCTCTTTCTCTCTCCCCCCCACTCTCCTACAGAACGGCCTGTCTCCCATCCACATGTCAGCACAGGGGGACCACATGGACTGTGTGAGGCAACTAATGCAATACAATGCTGCAATTGATGACATCACACTGGACCACCTGACCCCCCTGCATGTGGCGGCCCACTGTGGGCACCACCGCATGGCCAAAGTGCTGCTGGACAAGGGAGCCAAACCCAACTCCCGTGCACTGGTCAGTACTACAATCCTACATACAGTTGAAGTCGGAAGTTTAAATACACTTAGGTTGGAATCATTGAAACTCATTTTTCAACCACTCCACAAATTTCTTGTTAACAAACTATAGTTATGGCAAGTCGGTTAGGACATCTACTTCGTGCATGACACAAGTCATTTTTCCAACAATTGTTTACAGACAGATTATTTCACTTATAATTCTGTTACGGCTGTCGTCGGAATGAGACCAAGGTGCAGCGTGGTAGACGTACATTTTAAATGTATTAAATGATCACCAACAAAAAAAAGAAGAAAGATAAATGACACGTAAAGAATTGTAGCGCTAAACTAGCAACTAACAAAAACAAGATCCCACAACACAAAAAGTGGGAAAAAGGGCTGCCTAAGTATGATTCCCAATCAGAGACAACGATAGACAGCTGCCTCTGATTGGGAACCATACTCGGCCAAAAACAAAGAAATGGACAACATAGAAAGCCCACCCCAACTCACACTCTGACCTAACCAAATAGAAAAATAAAACGGCTCTCTAAGGTCAGGGTGTGACATATTCACTGTATCACAATTCAGTGGGTCAGATGTTTACATACACTAGGTTGACTATGCCTTTAAACAGCTTGGAAACTTACAGACAATTATGTCATGGCTTTAGAAGCTTCTGTTAGGCTAATTTACATCATTTGAGTCAATTGGAGGTGTACATCTGGATGTATTTCAAGGCCTACCTTCAAACTCAGTGCCTCTTTGCTTGACATCCTGGGAAAATCTAAAGAAATCAGCCAAGACCTCAGAAAAAATATTGTAGACCTCCACAAGTCTGGTTCATCATTGGGAACAATTTCCAAATGCCTGAAGGTACCACGTTCATCTGTACAAACAGTAGTACGCAAGTATAAAAACCATGGGACCACGCAGCTGTCATACCGCTCAGGAGATGAACGTACTTTAGTGCGAAAAGTGCAAATCAATCCCAGAACAACAGCAAAGGACCTTGTGAAGATGCTGGAGGAAACAGGTACGGTTCCTATATTGACATAACCTGAAAGGTCGCTCAGCATGGAAGAAGCCACTGCTCCAAAACTGCCATAAAAAAAGACAGACTACGGTTTGCAACTGTGCATGGGGACAAAGATCGTACTTTTTGTAGAAATGTCATCTGGTCTGATGAAACAAAAATAGAACTGTTTGGCCATAATGACCATCATTACGTGTGGAGGAAAAAGGGGGAGGCTTGCCGAAGAACACCATCCCAACCGTGAAGCACGGTGGTGGCAGCATCATGTTGTGGGGGTGCTTTGCTGCAGGAGGGACTGGTGCACTTCACATAATAAATGGCATCATGAGGAAGGAAAATTACGTGGATATATTGAAGCAACATCTCAAGACATCAGTCAGGAAGTTAAAGCTTGGTCGCAAATGGGTCTTCCAAATGGACAATGACCCCAAGCATACTTCCAAAGTTGTGGCAAAACGGCTTAAGGACAACAAAGTCAAGGTATTGGAGTGGCCATCACAAAGCCTTGACCTCAATCCTATAGAAAATTTGTTGGCAAAACTGAAAAAGCTTGTGTGAGCAAGGAGGCCTACAAACCTGACTCAGTTTCACCAGCTCTGTCAGGAGGAATGGGACAAAATTCACCCAACTTATTGTGGGAAGCTTGTGGAAGGCTACCTGAAACGTTTGACCCAAGTTAAACAATTTAAAGACAATGCTACCAAATACTATTTGAGTATATGTAAACTTTTGACCCACTGGGAATGTGATGATAGAAATAAAAGCTGAAGTAAATCATTCTCTCTACTATTAATCTGACATTTCACATTCTTAAAATAAAGTGGTGATCTTAACTGACCTAAGATAGGGAATGTTTACCAGGATTAAATGTCAGGAATTGTGAAAAACAGAGTTTAAATGTATTTGGCTAAGGTGTATGTAAACTTTCGACTTCAACTGTAGGTAGGTACAGTTGAAGTTGGAAGTTTACATAAAACTTCTGACCCACTCGTATTGTGATACAGGCAATTATAAGTTAAATAATCTGTCTGTAAACAATTGTTGGAAGAGTTACTTGTGTCATGCACAAAGTAGATGTCCTAACCGACTTGCCAAAACTATAGTTTGTTAACAGGAAATTTGTGGAGTGGTTAAAAAACGAGTTTTAATGACTCCAACCTAAGTGTAAGTAAACTTCTGACTTCAACTGTATATCCAGTACTATGTATTCATTCCACACACACACATACACGCATACACACACATACACACACACACCTCAGTGTGCAGCTATGTTGAGGTGGTGTGCCTTAGTGACCCAGCTGTTGTGTCCTCAGAATGGTTTCACTCCACTTCACATCGCCTGTAAGAAGAACCACATGCGTGTGATGGACCTCTTGCTGAAACACTCTGCTTCCCTAGAGGCTGTGACGGAGGTGAGAGAGATTGGGGCGAGACAAAGAGATGGAATGTATGCCAGGGAAAGATAAGAGAGGGATTCTGCCAAGGAGAGAGGGATGATTGTTTCATTTTCTGTTTTTTCTCTCTCCAGTCTGGCCTGACCCCTTTACATGTAGCCTCGTTCATGGGCCACCGCAAAATAGTCACCATCCTGGTACAGAAGGGAGCTTCTCCCAGCGCTTCCAATGTGGTGAGTCCCCTCCCCATCCATCCACCTCATCATTTACTGCACCAGCTCCCCTGGCCCCTTTTCACAATGATTTTGTGTTATGGACTTACACTATTTGCACATTTGTGTTTGTCTGATTGTGTGTGAGCAGAAAGTGGAGACTCCTCTCCACATGGCATGTAGAGCTGGACACTATGAGGTGGCAGAGTTCTTACTGACCAATGCAGCGCCGGTAGACGCCAAGGCCAAGGTAATGACTACACACACGCACACACACGCACACGCACACGCGTGCACGCGCGCACGCACACACACACACACACACACACGCACAGGCACGCACACACACGCACACACATGCACACACACACGCACACACACACACACAAACACAATCAAAAAAACATTACATTCGCTTGCTAGTTCCCCACATGACTCCCAACACCAAATGTCTGTGCCTCTCCTCCCTCTCTCCTGTCCTCCGCACCACCCTGTCCAGGACGACCAGACACCGCTCCACTGTGCGTGTCGGATGGGCCACAAGGAGCTGGTTAAGCTGCTACTGGAGCACAAGGCCAACCCCAACTCCACCACAACATCCGGACACACACCCCTCCACATCGCTGCCCGTGAGGGACACGCTCAGACCACACGCATCTTACTGGACATGGAAGCCCAGCATACCAAGATGACCAAGGTACAGTATTTTGTCCAATGCCCACACACTCTAATCTCTCTGGATCTTTCTCTATGTGGGCCTGTGTGCTCTCCCCAATGTCTCTCTATCTCTATCTGGGATGACTCTGCAGAAAGGCTTCACTCCTCTCCATGTGGCTTCAAAATATGGCAAAGTGGACGTGGCAGAGCTGCTGCTGGAGAGAGGGGGCAACCCTAACGCTGCTGGCAAGGTAAGGGTTGTAGAACACAGGGAGGAGGGAAGAACAGGGGTGTGTGGAGGGAATGGCCAAAAGGTATTTTGAGATTGAAGGATGCTATTATATGTGTGTGTCTCCTTTACCTTCAGAATGGTCTGACTTCTCTCCATGTGGCTGTCCATCATGACAATCTGGACGTGGTTAACCTGCTGGTCAGCAAGGGAGGCTCCCCACACAGTGCAGCTAGGGTGAGAGACCAGGCAAACACACACACACACAAATATAATTGTACTATACACTAATACCCATTTGGTTCTCTGTTTTAGAATGGCTACACCCCTCTCCACATAGCATCGAAGCAGAACCAGGTGGAGGTTGCTAGCAGCCTGCTGCAGTACGGTGCCTCGGCCAACGCCGAGTCCCTTCAGGGGGTCACGCCCCTCCACCTGGCTGCTCAGGAGGGCCGGCCTGACATGGTCGCCCTGCTCATCTCCAAACAGGCCAACGTCAACCTGGGAAACAAGGTGAGGAGTCAGGGACTGATACATGGAAGGAGTTAGGATTATTTGGGTGAGCGCTGTTAGTTCTGCTATAACAAGATGCCGTATCTTTGCCCCTGGCTCCTCTCCCTTCAGAGTGGACTGACTCCTCTCCACCTAGTGGCACAGGAAGGCCATGTGGGCATCGCTGATATTCTGGCTAAGCAGGGGGCATCAGTGTATGCTGCCACACGGGTAAGACCACACTCCTGTTGACCTCTGGGACAAGGCAAGGGACACAACAGTATCATTGATCAATAGCTCCCAGCGACATATACTGTACATCAGGACTCTGTTAACACTTTTAATTGTTAGAGAGATTGTAGATGATTGGCTATTGCAGTAGATAATTGCATTCTATCATACATGAAATCTCCTCCTTTGTGCCAGGTTGTTGGTATAAAGTACACACTCCTACCTCATCATGACATGCACACTGTTACAGTTTGTTATCTGAGGCTGATCTTGAATTCAGGGAATGTTAATGCAAGGCCAGTATGGTAACAGTAACAGTGCTACATGATGGACGATGGGGGCTCCGTGGCAGATAGAGTGTCTGAGACGTGACCTTTCCTCTCCTTGGTATAAATAGCCACTGACTGCTTCTCCTGGCTCAGGGTTACGATACCAACATCAATAATAATAATAAACAACACCCAACTACCCTCAGAGCAGGAGCCTCCATGGTTCACTAGACAACATCACCCGAAAACTCTGTGTATCAACCGCAGAGCTTGTAGGGTAAAGGGGACACACACTATAGATATTGTGTAGTGTGTATGTGTTGAATTTGAAATCATGTGACCTCGTGTTTATATAGCTATCCAGTTGTTAGGGTGTGCTGGTTGTATTTGATACTGATGGGGTCCTACTCTGTGTTTCTGTCCCACGTCATGTCTCTGTTTCAGATGGGATACACCCCTCTCCATGTTGCCTGTCACTATGGCAATGTAAAGATGGTGAAGTTCCTCCTGCAGCAGCAGGCCAATGTCAACAGCAAGACTAAGGTGAGCACCTCCCTCTGGACGCCAATGGAACACTCTCCCAAAATGCATTGTTGACCGTAAAGCGCAGTAGTATGAACTGTCTATGTGATGTGATTATTTTCATTGTGTCTGGTCAGTATGTTAATGATTGTATCTCTGTCCCTCAGGTTGGTTATACTGCCCTGCACCAGGCAGCCCAACAGGGCCACACAGACATCGTTACCTTACTGCTCAAACATGGAGCCCAGCCGAACGAGGTCGCTACTGTACGCACCACTGCCTTTCCCCCCCTTTCAGTCCTCCACCTCATCCATCATCCTCCTCCAACACTCCATCATCCGTTCAACAACTCTCTTTCAGTCCTCCACCTCATCCGTCATCCTCCTCCAACACTCCATCATCCGTTCAACAACTCTCTTTCAGTCCTCCACCTCATCCATCATCCTCCTCCAACACTCCATCATCCGTTCAACAACTCTCTTTCAGTCCTCCACCTCATCCGTCATCCTCCTCCAACACTCCATCATCCGTTCAACAACTCTCTTTCAGTCTATCTCCTCTCTCTCTCTCTGTTAGAACGGTACGTCAGCCCTGTCCATCGCCAAGCGGTTGGGGTACATCTCTGTAATCGACGTTCTCAAACTGGTTACTGAGGAGACGGTTTCCATGGTGAGAAGTAAATAAGTACCACTGTTGATCCTCTTAGTCTGTTTAGAAGTACTTTTTGGTGTTGTCAAATATCTTCCCCTAAAGCTTTTTATGTCCCTCTTGATGCAGACATTATATACATTTTGAGTAGTTTGTACTCCTTCTATGCTGCTCTTTATTCAGTCTTTAACCTGTCTCTCTTCTCCCATTCTCTCCCTCAGACCACCACAGAGAAACATCGAATGAGTTTCCCAGAAACAGTGGATGAGATATTGGACGTATCAGAGGATGAAGGTACACAGCACTTACAATACGTTACAGACAGAACACAAGAAGACAGATTCAGTCCTGAACACACTTTCTCCTCCTTTTGGCCAGATAGAAGATGTATTTTAACTTTCATTTCTTATTAATAGTGAGATTATAGCTATACAAATACCTCGTTACATTTTATGGCTCAATTAGTTGCCAGTCCATTCTATAAAAAAACATCTCTACACTTTGAATAGACTTATTATAAATGATTTGTAACTGTGCACAGCCTCCTAAAATATGCCTCTTTTGATTGTTTTTTAGGAATTGCACAGCTAACCATAGGTATGACTGTCTCCTTCTCTCTTCTCTGTGCGGTGCTCATAGGTCATCTTAGAGTGTGTGGCTCCATTTCAAGCTTGTGACGTCTTTCTCTCCACCTCTCTTTCTCTCCACCTCTCTTTCGTTCCGCCTCTCTTCTTCTCTACCTGGTCCTTTTGCGACTTTCTCTCTCTCCTGATGCTCACTGTGGTGCATCCATTTTATGGCTCCATGTCTGTAACCTTTCTTTATCCCTTCAGTAACATAGACCTGACTCTCAGTCACTAACCCAAGACCAGATGTATTCTATCTCTCTCCATGTCACTGGGGCTGGGGCCTGGGGGCTGGGGGCTGGAGGCTGGGCGTAGCTGTCCTCACCAGCCTACTGGGTGAAACAGCACAGCCTACTGTACAGTAAGAGAAAAGCCCTGTAGTGGAGGTTGTCCACTAACCCATTAAGTGTATCAAACCATTAACTACGTTTTTTTTAATCAAGGTGAAAATTGAATTATCTGGTTAAAAAATGTGCGAAAGCTGCTGTACTGTATCAACATCCAATATGTTACTGTATAAACATCCCAAGATGTTACTGTATCAACATCCAAGATGTTACTGTATCAACATCCCAAGATGTTACTGTATCAACATCCAAGATGTTACTGTACTGTATCAACATCCCAAGATGTTACTGTATCAACATCCAAGATGTTACAGTACTGTATCAACATTCCAAGATGGTACTGTATCAACATTCCAAGATGTTACAGTACTGTATCAACATTACAAGATGTTACTGTACTGTATCAACATTCCAAGATGGTACTGTATCAACATTCCAAGATGGTACTTTATCAACATCCAAATATGTTACTGTATCAACATCCAATATGTTACTGTACTGTATCCACATCCCAAGATGTTACTGTATCAACATCCAAGATGTTACAGTACTGTATCAACATTCCAAGATGGTACTGTATCAACATTCCAAGATGTTACAGTACTGTATCAACATTACAAGATGTTAATGTATCAACATTCCAAGATGGTACTGTATCAACATTCCAAGATGGTACTTTATCAACATCCAAATATGTTACTGTATCAACATCCAATATGTTACTGTACTGTATCCACATCCCAAGATGTTACTGTATCAACATCCAAGATGTTACAGTACTGTATCAACATTCCAAGATGGTACTGTATCAACATTCCAAGATGTTACAGTACTGTATCAACATTACAAGATGTTAATGTATCAACATTCCAAGATGGTACTGTATCAACATTCCAAGATGGTACTTTATCAACATCCAAATATGTTACTGTATCAACATCCAAGATGTTACTGTATCAACATCCAAGATGGTACTGTATCAACATCGCAATATGTTACTGTATCAACATCCCAAGATGTTACTGTATCAACATCCAAGATGTTACTGTATCAACATTCCAAGATGTTACTGTATCAACATCCCAATATGTTACTATATCAACATCCAAGATGTTACTGTATCAACATTCCAAGATGTTACTGTATCAACATTTCAAGATGTTACTGTACTGTATCAACATTCCAAGATGGTACTGTATCAACATCCAAGATGTTACTGTATCAACATTCCAAGATGGTACTGTATCAACATTCCAAGATGTTACTGTACTGTATCAACACCCAATACAATATGTTACTGTATCAACATTCCAAGATGGTACTGTATCAACATCCAAGATGTTACTGTATCAACATTCCAAGATGTTACTGTATCAACATCCCAATATGTTACTGTATCAATATTTCAAGATGTTACTGTACTGTATCAACATTCCAAGATGGTACTGTATCAACATCCAATATGTTACTGTACTGTATCAACATCCAATACAATATGTTACTGTATCAACATTCCAAGATGGTACTGTATCAACATCCAAGATGTTACTGAAACAACATCCAAGATGTTACTGTACTGTATCAACATTCCAAGATGTTGATGTACTGTATCAACATTCCAAGATGGTACTGTATCAACATCCAAGAGGTTACTGTATCAACATTCCAAGATGTTACTGTATCAACAATCCAAGATGTTACTGTACTGTATCAACATCCAAGATGTTACTGTATCAACATTCCAAGATGTTACTGTATTTTATCAACATTCCAAGATGTTACTGTACTATATCAACATCCCAAGATTTTACTGTATTACCATTCCAAGATGGTACTGTATCAACATTCCAAGATGTTACAGTACTGTATTAACATTCCAAGATGGTACTGTATCAACATCCAAGATGTTACTGTATCAACATTCCAAGATGGTAATGTATCAACATTCCACAATGTTACTCTGTCAACATCCAAGATGTTACTGAAACAACATCCAAGATGTTACTGTACTGTATCAACATTCCAAGATGTTACTGTACTGTATCAACATTCCAAGATGTTACTGTATTGTATCAACATCCCAAGATTTTACTGTATTACCATTCCAAGATGTTACTGTATCAACATTCCAAGATGTTACTGTATCAACATTTCAAGATGTTACTGTACTGTATCAACATTCCAAGATGTTACTGTATTGTATCAACATTCCAAGGTGTTACTGTATCAACATCCCAATATGTTACTGTATCAACATCCAAGATGTTACTGTATCAACATTCCAAGATGTTACTGTATCAACATTACAAGATGTTACTGTACTGTACCAACATTCCAAGATGGTACTGTATCAACATTCCAAGATGGTACTTTATCAACATCCAAATATGTTACTGTATCAACATCCAAGATGTTACTGTATCAACATTCCAAGATGTTACTGTATCAACATCCCAATATGTTACTGTATCAACATCCAAGATGTTACTGTATCAACATTCCAAGATGTTACTGTATCAACATTCCAAGATGTTACAGTACTGTATTAACATTCCAAGATGGTACTGTATCAACATCCAAGATGTTACTGTATCAACATTCCAAGATGGTAATGTATCAACATTCCACAATGTTACTCTATCAACATCCAAGATGTTACTGAAACAACATCCAAGATGTTACTGTACTGTATCAACATTCCAAGATGTTACTGTACTGTATCAACATTCCAAGATGTTACTGTATTGTATCAACATTCCAAGATGGTACTGTATCAACATCCCAAGATGTTACTGTATTAACATTCCAAGATGGTACTGTATCAACATTCCAAGATGTTACTGTACTGTATCAACATTCCAAGATGTTACTGTATTGTATCAACATTCCAAGGTGTTACTGTATCAACATCCCAATATGTTACTGTATCAACATCCAAGATGTTACTGTATCAACATTCCAAGATGTTACTGTATCAACATTTCAAGATGTTACTGTACTGTATCAACATTCCAAGATGTTACTGTATTGTATCAACATTACAAGGTGTTACTGTATCAACATCCCAATATGTTACTGTATCAACATCCAAGATGTTACTGTATCAACATTACAAGATGTTACTGTATCAACATTACAAGATGTTACTGTACTGTACCAACATTCCAAGATGGTACTGTATCAACATTCCAAGATGGTACTTTATCAACATCCAAATATGTTACTGTATCAACATCCAAGATGTTACTGTATCAACATCCAAGATGGTACTGTATCAACATCGCAATATGTTACTGTATCAACATCCCAAGATGTTACTGTATCAACATCCAAGATGTTACTGTATCAACATTCCAAGATGTTACTGTATCAACATCCAAGATGTTACTGTATCAACATTCCAAGATGTTACTGTATCAACATTTCAAGATGTTACTGTACTGTATCAACATTCCAAGATGGTACTGTATCAACATCCAAGATGTTACTGTACTGTATTCCAATACAATATGTTACTGTATCAACATTCCAAGATGGTACTGTATCAACATCCAAGATGTTACTGTATCAACATTCCAAGATGGTAATGTATCAACATTCCACAATGTTACTCTGTCAACATCAAGATGTTACTGAAACAACATCCAAGATGTTACTGTACTGTATCAACATTCCAAGATGTTACTGTACTGTATCAACATTCCAAGATGTTACTGTACTGTATCAACATTCCAAGATGGCACTGTATCAACATTCCAAGATGTTACTGTACTGTATCAACACCCAATACAATATGTTACTGTATCAACATTCCAAGATGGTACTGTATCAACATCCAAGATGTTACTGTATCAACATTCCAAGATGTTACTGTATCAACATCCCAATATGTTACTGTATCAACATCCAAGATGTTACTGTATCAACATTCCAAGATGTTACTGTATCAACATTTCAAGATGTTACTGTACTGTATCAACATTCCAAGATGGTACTGTATCAACATCCAAGATGTTACTGTACTGTATCAACATCCAATACAATATGTTACTGCATCAACATTCCAAGATGGTACTGTATCAACATCCAAGATGTTACTGAAACAACATCCAAGATGTTACTGTACTGTATCAACATTCCAAGATGTTACTGTATCAACATCCAAGAGGTTACTGTATCAACATTCCAAGATGTTACTGTATCAACAATCCAAGATGTTACTGTACTGTATCAACATCCAAGATGTTACTGTATCAACATTCCAAGATGTTACTGTACTGTATCAACATTCCAAGATGTTACTGTATTTTATCAACATTCCAAGATGTTACTGTACTATATCAACATCCCAAGATTTTACTGTATTACCATTCCAAGATGGTACTGTATCAACATTCCAAGATGTTACAGTACTGTATTAACATTCCAAGATGGTACTGTATCAACATCCAAGATGTTACTGTATCAACATTCCAAGATGGTAATGTATCAACATTCCACAATGTTACTCTGTCAACATCCAAGATGTTACTGAAACAACATCCAAGATGTTACTGTACTGTATCAACATTCCAAGATGTTACTGTACTGTATCAACATTCCAAGATGTTACTGTATTGTATCAACATTCCAAGATGGTACTGTATCAACATCCCAAGATGTTACTGTATTAACATTCCAAGATGGTACTGTATCAACATTCCAAGATGTTACTGTACTGTATCAACATTCCAAGATGTTACTGTATTGTATCAACATTCCAAGGTGTTACTGTATCAACATCCCAATATGTTACTGTATCAACATCCAAGATGTTACTGTATCAACATTCCAAGATGTTACTGTATCAACATTTCAAGATGTTACTGTACAGTATCAACATTCCAAGATGTTACTGTATTGTATCAACATTACAAGGTGTTACTGTATCAACATCCCAATATGTTACTGTATCAACATCCAAGATGTTACTGTATCAACATTCCAAGATGTTACTGTATCAACATTACAAGATGTTACTGTACTGTACCAACATTCCAAGACGGTACTGTATCAACATTCCAAGATGGTACTTTATCAACATCCAAATATGTTACTGTATCAACATCCAAGATGTTACTGTTTCAACATTCCAAGATGTTACTGTATCAACATCCCAAGATGTTACTGTATCAACATTTCAAGATGTTACTGTACTGTATCAACATTCCAAGATGGTACTGTATCAACATCCAAGATGTTACTGTATCAACATTCCAAGATGGTACTGTATCAACATTCCAAGATGTTACTGTACTGTATCAACACCCAATACAATATGTTACTGTATCAACATTCCAAGATGGTACTGTATCAACATCCAAGATGTTACTGTATCAACATTCCAAGATGTTACTGTATCAACATCCCAATATGTTACTGTATCAACATCCAAGATGTTACTGTATCAACATTACAAGATGTTACTGTACTGTATCAACATTCCAAGATGGTACTGTATCAACATTCCAAGATGGTACTTTATCAACATCCAAATATGTTACTGTATCAAGATGTTACTGTACATCAAATCCAATATGTTACTGTATCAACATTCCAAGATGTTACTGTATCAACATCCAAGATGTTACTGTATCAACATTCCAAGATGTTACTGTATCAACATTCCAAGATGTTACTGTATCAACATTTCCAAGATGTTACTGTACTGTATCAACATTCCAAGATGTTACTGTATCAACATTCCAAGATGTTACTGTATCAACATTCCAAGATGTTACTGTATCAACATTCCAAGATGTTACTGTATCAACATCCAATATGTTACCAATACAAGATGTTACTGTATCAACATTCCAAGATGGTACTGTATCAACATTCCAAGATGGTACTGTATCAACATTCCAAGATGTTACTGTATCAACATCCAAGATGTTACTGTATCAACATTCCAAGATGTTACTGTATATCAAGATGTTAATCAACATTCCAAGATGGTACTGTATCAACATCCAAGATGTTACTGTTCAACATTCCAAGATGTTACTGTATCAACATCCCAATATGTTACTGTATCAACATCCAAGATGTTACTGTATCAACATTCCAAGATGTTACTGTATCAACATTTCAAGATGTTACTGTACTGTATCAACATTCCAAGATGGTACTGTATCAACATCCAAGTTGTTACTGTACTGTATCAACATCCAATACAATATGTTACTGCATCAACATTCCAAGATGGTACTGTATCAACATCCAAGATGTTACTGAAACAACATCCAAGATGTTACTGTACTGTATCAACATTCCAAGATGTTACTGTATCAACATCCAAGAGGTTACTGTATCAACATTCCAAGATGTTACTGTATCAACAATCCAAGATGTTACTGTACTGTATCAACATCCAAGATGTTACTGTATCAACATTCCAAGATGTTACTGTATTTTATCAACATTCCAAGATGTTACTGTACTATATCAACATCCCAAGATTTTACTGTATTACCATTCCAAGATGGTACTGTATCAACATTCCAAGATGTTACAGTACTGTATTAACATTCCAAGATGGTACTGTATCAACATCCAAGATGTTACTGTATCAACATTCCAAGATGGTAATGTATCAACATTCCAAGATGTTACTCTATCAACATCCAAGATGTTACTGAAACAACATCCAAGATGTTACTGTACTGTATCAACATTCCAAGATGTTACTTACTGTATCAACATTCCAAGATGTTACTGTATTGTATCAACATTCCAAGATGGTACTGTATCAACATCCCAAGATGTTACTGTATTAACATTCCAAGATGGTACTGTATCAACATTCCAAGATGTTACTGTACTGTATCAACATTCCAAGATGTTACTGTATTGTATCAACATTCCAAGATGTTACTGTATCAACATCCCAATATGTTACTGTATCAACATCCAAGATGTTACTGTATCAACATTCCAAGATGTTACTGTATCAACATTTCAAGATGTTACTGTACTGTATCAACATTCCAAGATGTTACTGTATTGTATCAACATTCCAAGATGTTACTGTATCAACATTCCAAGATGTTACTGTATCAACATCCCAATATGTTACTGTATCAACATCCAAGATGTTACTGTATCAACATTACAAGATGTTACTGTACTGTATCAACATTCCAAGATGGTACTGTATCAACATTCCAAGATGGTACTTTATCAACATCCAAATATGTTACTGTATCAACATCCAAGATGTTACTGTATCAACATCCAAGATGGTACTGTATCAACATCCAAGATGTTACTGTATCAACATTCCAAGATGTTACTGTATCAACATTTCAAGATGTTACTGTACTGTATCAACATTCCAAGATGGTACTGTATCAACATCCAAGATGTTACTGTATCAACATTCCAAGATGGTAATGTATCAACATTCCACAATGTTACTCTATCAACATCCAAGATGTTACTGAAACAACATCCAAGATGTTACTGTACTGTATCAACATTCCAAGATGTTACTGTACTGTATCAACATTCCAAGATGTTACTGTATTGTATCAACATTCCAAGATGGTACTGTATCAACATCCCAAGATGTTACTGTATTAACATTCCAAGATGGTACTGTATAAACATTCCAAGATGTTACTGTATTGTATCAACATTCCAAGGTGTTACTGTATCAACATCCCAATATGTTACTGTATCAACATCCAAGATGTTACTGTATCAACATTCCAAGATGTTACTGTATCAACATTTCAAGATGTTACTGTACTGTATCAACATTCCAAGATGTTACTGTATTGTATCAACATTACAAGATGTTACTGTATCAACATCCCAATATGTTACTGTATCAACATCCAAGATGTTACTGTATCAACATTACAAGATGTTACTGTACTGTATCAACATTCCAAGATGGTACTGTATCAACATTCCAAGATGGTACTTTATCAACATCCAAATATGTTACTGTATCAACATCCAAGATGTTACTGTATCAACATCCAAGATGGTACTGTATCAACATCCAAGATGTTACTGTATCAACATTCCAAGATGTTACTGTATCAACATTTCAAGATGTTACTGTACTGTATCAACATTCCAAGATGTTACTGTATCAACATCCCAATATGTTACTGTATCAACATCCAAGATGTATCAACATTCCAAGATGTTACTGTATCAACATTCCAAGATGTTACTGTACTGTATCAACATTCCAAGATGGTGTATCAACATCCAAGATGTTACTGTATCAACATTCCAAGATGGTACTGTATCAACATTCCAAGATGTTACTGTACTGTATCAACATTCCCAATACAATATGTTACTGTATCAACATTCCAAGATGGTACTGTATCAACATCCAAGATGTTACTGTATCAACATTCCAAGATGTTACTGTATCAACATCCCAAGATGTTACTGTATCAACATCCAAGATGTTACTGTATCAACATTCCAAGATGTTACTGTACTGTATCAACATTCCAAGATGGTACTGTATCAACATTCCAAGATGGTACTTTATCAACATTCCAAGATGGTACTGTATCAACATTCCAAGATGTTACTGTACTGTATCAACAATACAATATGTTACTGTATCAACATTCCAAGATGTTACTGTATCAACATCCAAGATGTTACTGTATCAACATTCCAAGATGTTACTGTATCAACATCCCAAGATGTTACTGTATCAACATTCCAAGATGTTACTGTATCAACATTTCAAGATGTTACTGTGCTGCATCAACATTCCAAGATGTTACAGTACTGTATCAACATTACAAGATGTTAATGTATCAACATTCCAAGATGTTACTGTACTGTATCAACATCCAATACAATATGTTACTGCATCAACATTCCAAGATGGTACTGTATCAACATCCAAGATGTTACTGAAACAACATCCAAGATGTTACTGTACTGTATCAACATTCCAAGATGTTACTGTACTGTATCAACATTCCAAGATGGTACTGTATCAACATCCAAGAGGTTACTGTATCAACATTCCAAGATGTTACTGTATCAACAATCCAAGATGTTACTGTACTCTATCAACATCCAAGATGTTACTGTATCAACATTCCAAGATGTTACTGTACTTTATCAACATTCCAAGATGTTACTGTATTAACATTCCAAGATGGTACTGTACTATATCAACATCCCAAGATTTTACTGTATTACCATTCCAAGATGGTACTGTATCAACATTCCAAGATGTTACAGTACTGTATTAACATTCCAAGATGGTACTGTATCAACATCCAAGATGTTACTGTATCAACATTCCAAGATGGTAATGTATCAACATTCCAGATGTTACTCTATCAACATCCAAGATGTTACTGAAACAACATCCAAGATGTTACTGTTCTGTATCAACATTCAAGATGTTACTGTATTGTATCAACATTCCAAGATGGTACTGTATCAACATCCCAAGATGTTACTGTATTAACATTCCAAGATGGTACTGTATCAACATTCCAAGATGTTACTGTATCAACATTTCAAGATGTTACTGTGCTGCATCAACATTCCAAGATGTTACAGTACTGTATCAACATTACAAGATGTTACTGTATCAACATTCCAAGATGTTACTGTACTGTATCAACATCCAAGATGTTACTGAAACAACATCCAAGATGTTACTGTACTGTATCAACATTCCAAGATGTTACTGTACTGTATCAACATTCCAAGATGGTACTGTATCAACATCCAAGAGGTTACTGTATCAACATTCCAAGATGTTACTGTATCAACAATCCAAGATGTTACTGTACTCTATCAACATCCAAGATGTTACTGTATCAACATTCCAAGATGTTACTGTACTTTATCAACATTCCAAGATGTTACTGTATTTTATCAACATTCCAAGATGTTACTGTACTATATCAACATCCCAAGATTTTACTGTATTACCATTCCAAGATGGTACTGTATCAACATTCCAAGATGTTACAGTACTGTATTAACATTCCAAGATGGTACTGTATCAACATCCAAGATGTTACTGTATCAACATTCCAAGATGGTAATGTATCAACATTCCACGATGTTACTCTATCAACATCCAAGATGTTACTGAAACAACATCCAAGATGTTACTGTTCTGTATCAACATTCCAAGATGTTACTGTATTGTATCAACATTCCAAGATGGTACTGTATCAACATCCCAAGATGTTACTGTATTAACATTCCAAGATGGTACTGTATCAACATTCCAAGATGTTACTGTATCAACATTTCAAGATGTTACTGTGCTGCATCAACATTCCAAGATGTTACAGTACTGTATCAACATTACAAGATGTTAATGTATCAACATTCCAAGATGTTACTGTACTGTATCAACATTCCAAGATGGTACTGTATCAACATTCCAAGATGGTACTGTATCAACATTCCAAGATGGTACTTTATCAACATCCAAATATGTTACTGTATCAACATCCAAGATGTTACTGTATCAACATCCAAGATGGTACTGTATCAACATCACAATATGTTACTGTATCAACATCCCAAGATGTTACTGTATCAACATCCAAGATGTTACTGTATCAACATTCCAAGATGTTACTGTATTAACATCCCAATATGTTACTGTATCAACATCCAAGATGTTACTGTATCAACATTCCAAGATGTTACTGTATCAACATTTCAAGATGTTACTGTACTGTATCAACATTCCAAGATGGTACTGTATCAACATCCAAGATGTTACTGTACTGTATCAACACCCAATACAGTATGTTACTGTATCAACATCCCAAGATGGTACTGTATCAACATCCAAGATGTTACTGTATCAACATTCCAAGATGTTACTGTATCAACATCCCAATATGTTACTGTATCAACATCCAAGATGTTACTGTATCAATATTCCAAGATGTTACTGTATCAACATTTCAAGATGTTACTGTACTGTATCAACATGCCAAGATGGTACTGAATCAACATCCAAGATGTTACTGTACTGTATCAACATTCCAAGATGTTACTGTACTGTATCAACATTCCAAGATGGTACTGTATCAACATCCAAGAGGTTACTGTATCAACATTCCAAGATGTTACTGTGTCAACAATCCAAGATGTTACTGTACTGTATCAACATCCAAGATGTTACTGTATCAACATTCCAAGATGTTACTGTACTGTATCAACATTCCAAGATGTTACTGTATCAACATTCCAAGATGTTACTGTACTGTATCAACATCCCAAGATTTTACTGTATTAACATTCCAAGATGGTACTGTATCAACATTCCAAGATGTTACAGTACTGTATTAACATTCCAAGATGGTACTGTATCAACATCCAAGATGTTACTGTATCAACATTCCACGATGTTACTCTATCAACATCCAAGATGTTACTGAAACAACATCCAAGATGTTACTGTACTGTATCAACATTCCAAGATGTTACTGTACTGTATCAACATTCCAAGATGTTACTGTATTGTATCAACATTCCAAGATGGTACTGTATCAACATCCCAAGATGTTACTGTATTAACATTCCAAGATGGTACTGTATCAACATTCCAAGATGTTACTGTACTGTATCAACATTCCAAGATGTTACTGTATTGTATCAACATTCCAAGATGTTACTGTATTGTATCAACATCCCAAGATGTTACTGTATTAACATTCCAAGATGGTACTGTATCAACATTCCAAGATGTTACTGTATCAACATTCCAAAATGTTACTGTACAGTATCAACATTCCAAGATGGTACTGTATCAACATCCAATATGGTACTGTATCAGCATCCCAATATTTTACTGTATCAACATCCCAAGATGTTACTGTATCAATACCCAAGATGTTACTGTATCAATACCCAAGATGTTACTGTAGCAACATCCAATATGTTACTGTATCAACATCCCAATATGTTACTGTATCAACATCCAAGATGTTACTGTATCAACATTCCAAGATGTTACTGTATCAACATTCCAAGATGTTACTGTACTGTATCAACATTCCAAGATGGTACTGTATCAACATCCAAGATGTTACTGTATCAACATTCCAAGATGGTACTGTATCAACACTGCAAGATGTTACTGTACTGTATCAACATCCAAGATGTGACTGTAGCAACATTCCAAGATGGTACTGTATCAACATCCAAGATGTTACTGTATCAACATCCAAGATGGTACTGTATCAACATCCCAATATGTTACTGTATCAACATCCCAAGATGTTACTGTATTAACATCCAAGATGTTACTGTATCAACATCCAAGATGGTACTGTACTGTATCAACATTCCAAGATGGTACTGTATCAACACTGCAAGATGTTACTGTACTGTATCAACATCCAAGATGTTACTGTAGCAACATTCCAAGATGGTACTGTATCAACATTCCAAGATGTTACTGTATCAACATTCCAAAATGTTACTGTATCAGCATCCCAATATTTTACTGTATCAACATCCCAAGATGTTACTGTATCAATACCCAAGATGTTACTGTATCAATACCCAAGATGTTACTGTAGCAACATCCAAGATGTTACTGTGTCAACATCCCAAGATGTTACTGTATCAACATCCAAGATGTTACTGTATCAACATTCCAAGATGTTACTGTACTGTATCAACATTCCAAGATGGTACTGTATCAACATCCAAGATGTTACTGTATCAACATTCCAAGATGGTACTGTATCAACACTGCAAGATGTTACTGTACTGTATCAACATCCAAGATGTTACTGTAGCAACATTCCAAGATGTTACTGTATCAACATTCCAAGATGGTACTGTATCAACATCCAAGATGTTACTGTATCAACATTCCAAGATGGTAATGTATCAACATTCCACGATGTTACTCTATCAACATCCAAGATGTTACTGAAACAACATCCAAGATGTTACTGTACTGTATCAACATTCCAAGATGTTACTGTACTGTATCAACATTCCAAGATGTTACTGTATTGTATCAACATTCCAAGATGTTACTCTACTGTATCAACATCCCAAGATGTTACTGTATTAACATTCCAAGATGGTACTGTATCAACATTCCAAGATGTTACTGTATCAACATTCCAAAATGTTACTGTACAGTATCAACATTCCAAGATGGTACTGTATCAACATCCAATATGGTACTGTATCAGCATCCCAATATTTTACTGTATCAACATCCCAAGATGTTACTGTATCAATACCCAAGATGTTACTGTATCAATACCCAAGATGTTACTGTAGCAACATCCAATATGTTACTGTGTCAACATCCAATTAGTTACTGTATCAACATCCAAGATGTTACTGTATCAACATTCCAAGATGTTACTGTACTGTATCAACATTCCAAGATGGTACTGTATCAACATCCAAGATGTTACTGTATCAACATTCCAAGATGGTACTGTATCAACACTGCAAGATGTTACTGTATTGTATCAACATCCAAGATGTGACTGTAGCAACATTCCAAGATGGTACTGTATCAACATCCAAGATGTTACTGTATCAACATCCAAGATGGTACTGTATCAACATCCCAATATGTTACTGTATCAACATCCCAAGATGTTACTGTATTAACATCCAATATGTTACTGTATCAACATCCAAGATGGTACTGTACTGTATCAATATTCCAAGATGGTACTGTATCAACACTGCAAGATGTTACTGTACTGTATCAACATCCAAGATGTTACTGTAGCAACATTCCAAGATGGTACTGTATCAACATTCCAAGATGTTACTGTATCAACATTCCAAAATGTTACTGTACAGTATCAACATTCCAAGATGGTACTGTATCAACATCCAATATGGTACTGTATCAGCATCCCAATATTTTACTGTATCAACATCCCAAGATGTTACTGTATCAATACCCAAGATGTTACTGTATCAATACCCAAGATGTTACTGTAGCAACATCCAAGATGTTACTGTGTCAACACCCCAAGATGTTACTGTATCAACATCCAAGATGTTACTGTATCAACATTCCAAGATGTTACTGTATCAACATTCCAAGATGTTACTGTACTGTATCAACATTCCAAGATGGTACTGTATCAACATCCAAGATGTTACTGTATCAACATTCCAAAATGGTACTGTATCAACACTGCAAGATGTTACTGTACTGTATCAACATCCAAGATGTTACTGTAGCAACATTCCAAGATGTTACTGTATCAACATCCAAGATGTTACTGTATCAACATCCCAAGATGTTACTGTATTAACATCCAAGATGTTACTGTATCAACATCCAAGATGGCACTGTACTGTATCAACATTCCAAGATGGTACTGTATCAACATCCAAGATGTTACTGTATCAACATTCCAAGATGTTACTGTACTGTATCAATATTCCAATATGTTGATGGTGTTATCTGGTTGTTGCTGTCTTGTTGTTGTGATGTGTTTATCAATGTTCCTCCATTGTGACCCACTACATCCGCTGTCATTTGTATAGTCTGTTTCTGTAGTGTTTAAAGACGTGTGTTTGCAGTGGTGCCCATATAGTGTGAGGCAATGAGAACAAGTTTTGCACAAAAGTCTTCAAAGCCCCACGGTTGTTTTGTCAACCAGTAAAGGTCAAAGTGTAACTGTTACAACACCTTGACTATGATGTCAGAGGAAGTCACACCCTTATATTTTTAGCTCCCTGATAATTTAACTGAAAGATTGTCACCGTTGGTCTAAAATGAGAAAGTAGCTTATTTGCTGTCTTAAAGACACAGATCACTTACTCAAATTATGGAACATAAAGGCATGTTCCTCTCACACACACATTACACATACTTTACACTTCTGATGTTCACAACATCTGACACATACCCACTCTGTGGCAACACAGGAGTGGAGGTGAGTTGACTCATTTTAAACCTGTGGAAACATATAGACTCACTGGTTATTTTGACCTCACCATTCATTTGGCTCTGGACCACATCCAGGCACCCACTCAAACACTCACTGAAAACAACCCTAACACCTCTCGTGCTGATACAGACACAAGCACATGCATTAACGGAACAATTGTGTTTGGCGCGGGTGACTTCTCTCCAGTTAGCTCAGGATTTGAGGGGGTAAGTAACTATAACCTGCCACTTCCTGGAATAAACTTAGATGGGTAGAGGGACACAGATGAGAGAACATAATAAAGTGAAAATAGATGGTTTTGAGTGATGAGTGCTTTTGTGTGTCCGCCATGCCAGTCTATTGTGTGTGGTGAAGTACATACTGTGCATAGTATATGTATTTTTATGTACTCTGTGGGGGTTTTTTATACAAGAATGTCCCTCAGAGAGCACTCCCAGAGGGAGAGGAAAAAAACCTCTCAACCCTGTTTAAATCAATTTAATCCAGCCAGATTGGGTCCATGTTGATGTGGACATGGCTGTCCCAATGGACATGGACATGGCTGTTGTGACATTGTCCTGTTTTAGACTCAGTTCGTGTTGGGCCATTGGAACTGTCCAGATGTTAGGAAAGTCTGGGATATTTGACTGTAAATACCCAATACTGTATGCTGTGCTCCAAATATTCAACTATCGGGAATAGTTTATGGATGAAGAGCATTTCAACAGATCACATTTGAGATGAATATTGAACATAGTGCAAGAACCCCCATCTGTTTTCTATCTTTCTCCATGTCCTTTTGCTCCATCTGCCTTTGAGTCTCTGTGATCGTGGCTTCACTAAATCTCTTCCCATTGACAAGCATTAACACGTGCACAGTGTGTGGAGTGTAGTCGTTAACCCTTCAACTCACCAACCTAACTACTATATAAACCAGGGATGGGCAACTTTGATGGGGGTGGGGGCCACAAAACATCATGAGGGGCAGTCATAGCCTTTTGTTGTAGTTTTAACGCAAGTTTGCTGCAATTTTACACTTTTTTTACATTTACATTTTTTTTTACATTTACATTTTGCCATGGGGCAGAGAGAATATTTAGCCATTTTACTACAAATTACATGCAATTCTACACATTTTCTATAGGGTGGAGAGAAATGTTTGCAGTTTTTAATATGATCTGAGTGAGAGTGACTAGCAAAATCAATGGGGTAACCCCAGTCGGTAATTCGACCATGATTACTACAAGTTGAGATAGCTGGCAATACTAATTTACCAATCTAAAAAAAATATCTGATACGGGCTGATTGAGTGACTGTAAGTGACTGCTGATGCACAACCACATTTCAAAATTGCACCTTGTGTATTCCACAATCCTAACTCTCAACGGTAAGTTTTTTTCTTTTCATTTTTGAAAATTGATCTACAGGCCTACAAAAGAGGGGGGGGGGGCGGGGGCGGGCCCCGGGACGCGGGACACCAGTTGCCCATCCCTGATATAAATCCTAGGTTATATTTACTATACTCATTCATTCTATGCTTTCTGACTCTGACTCACATGCTGCAGATTTCTTTTTGATCTCTCTCACTCTGTCACTCCTCTGACCACCGTGCTCTCTCTCTCTGTCACTCCTCTGACCACTGTGCTCTCTCTCTCTCTCTCTGTCACTCCTCTGACCACTGTTCTCTCTCTCTCTCTCTCTCTCTCTCTCTCTCTCTCTCTCTCTCTGTCACTCCTCTGACCACTGTCTGTTCTCTCTCTCTCTCTCTCGCTGTCACTCCTCTGAACACTGTTCTCTCTCTCTCTCTCTCTCTCTCTCTCTCTCTCTCTCTCTCTCTCTCTCACTCCTCTGAACACTGTTCTCTCTCTCTCTCTCTCTCTCTCTCTCTCTCTCCCTCTCTCTGTCACTCCTCTGACCACTGCTCTCTCTGTCACTCCTCTGACCACGGTCTGTTCTCTCTCTCTCTGGCCTTGCTGTTGTTGTCTGAAGGGGAAGAGCTTTTGGGGACGGAAGGAGCCAGGTACATGAAGATGGATGACTTAAAGGACCATGATGACGATTTCCTGTCACCCAAGAAATCTATGGAGTACGAGAGAGGGCTGGTCACTGTGTAGGGTTGGCTGGGGTAGGGGATGGGGTAGATGGAGGGGGTTAGAGGGGGCTGATGGGGGGGGGGTGCAATGGTAAAGAACAGGGAATGGTTGGATTAGAGCTGTATTGGGATGTGTGGAGTGGAATAAGAATATTCCCTTTATTGACTGTGTTCTGCTCTTCTCTCCAATAGTAACTACTCGCCTGCCATTCCCAGGATCCCTTGTGTATCCCCAGAGACGGTCATCCTGAAGGAGCATGACATGGAGCAGGTACACAACAGACGGGTTATGTTCTGTCCTAACGAGCGGGTGTCATTATAGTTGCTATATCATTACTGAACATGTGTATATCTCAACCTGTGGAGAGTGAGTAGAAAAGTGAAAATGCAAAATGCTACAATGAGCCATTCTCCTGTCTTTTAGGTACACACTCCAATGCCATTACAAAAAGATTATGATGATGACTCCCTGATCCCCAGCAGTCCAGCTACAGAGACCTCTGACAACGTCAGTCCTGTGGCCAGCCCCATACACACAGGGTCAGTACACACAGCAATGTGTGTGTCCGTCCTCCCCTGCCTGTAGCCCTACACTGACAAATGCCTTATGTTGTCCATAAACAATATCCAAGAGTAGGGTTGCAAAGCTGCGAGTAATTTACTAAAGTTATTGGAATCTTCAGTAATTTTGGTAATTAACAGAAAATTTATGGCAAACTATCGTAACTTTGGGAATTTATACACTACATTATACACTACATGACCAAAGCTACGTGGACTATAATAGCTATAATAGCCTCCACTCTTCTGGGAAGGCTTGACTCAAGATTTTGGAACATTGCTGTGGGCATTGATGTTGGGCGATTAGGCCTGGCTCGCAGTCGACTTTCCAATTCATCCCAAAGGTGTTCAAAGGGGTTGAGGTCAGAGCTCTGCGCAGGCCAACCAAATTCTACCACACCGATCTCGACAAACCATTTCTGTATGGACCTCACTTTAGGCACAGGGGCATTGTCATGCTGAAACAGGAAAGGGCCTTCCCCAAACTGTTGCCACAAAGTTGAAAGCACAGAATCATCTAGAATTTCATTGTATGCTATAGCATTAAGAGTTCCCTTCACTGGAACTAAGGGGCATAGCCTGAACCATGAAAAACAGTCCCAGACCATTATTCCTCCTCCACCAAACATTACAGTTAGCACTATGCATTCAGGCAGGTAGCGTTCTCCGGGTAGCTGCCAAAACAAGATTCGTCCGTTGGACGGCCAGATGGTGAAGGGTGATTCATCTTTCCAGAGAATGCGTTTCCACTGCTCCTTTACACCACTCCAGCTGACACATGGCATTGCGCATGGGGATCTTAGGCTTGAAACCCATTTCATGAAGCTCTCGTCGAACAGCTAATGTGATGGCATTGCTTCCAGAGGCAGTTTGGAACTTGGTAGTAAGTGTTGCAACCGAGGACAGACCATTTTTTCACGCTATGTACATCAGCACTTGGCGGTGAGTTTGTGTGGCCTACCACTTTGCGGCTGAGCCGTTGTTGCTCCTAGACGTTTCCACTTCACAACAACAGCACTTACAGTTGCCCGGGGCAGTTTTAGCAGGGCATACATTTGAAGAACTGAGTTGTGGGTGCACCGCCTCCGATAGCGTCTCTCCAGTGAGCCATGTTTCCGTGAAGCAAAGAACGTTACAGTCTCTGATGTCCCTCTGGAATGCTACCCTTGCTCGGATTTCATCAACCTTGTTGTCAAGAGACTGGCGAGAAGAATGCTAGGGAGTGGTGCACGATGTGCCCGTCTCCGGAGTCTGACCAGAAGACCGCCTCGTTTCCCTCTTTTACGGAGTCGTTTTTTTGGGGCGCCGCATAGGATCCATTCCGTTGTCCTGGTTGAAAGCCAGAACACAGGATCCGCTTCGTGAAAATCATATTCTTGGTCGTACTGATGGTGAGTTGACGCTGATCTTATATTCAGTAGTTCTTCTCGACTGTATGTAATGAAACCTAAGATGACCTGGGGTACTAATGTAAGAAATAAAACGTAAAAAAAACAAAAAACTGCATAGTTTCCTAGGAACGCAAAGCGAGGCGGCCATCTCTGTCGGCGCCGGAAGAGGGGCGGGGGCGTATGCCTTATGGCTAACGAGACATGGTGTGATGAAAGAAACATACAGGAACTCAAATCCTTCTGTTCACCTGATTTAGAATTCCTCACAATCAAATGTCGACCACATTATCTACCAAGAGAATTCTCTTCGATTATAATCACAGCCGTATATATCCCCCCCAAGCAGACACATCTATGGCTCTGAACGAACTTTATTTGACTCTTTGCAAACTGGAATCCATTTATCCGGAGGCTGCATTCATTGTAGCTGGGGATTTTAACAAGGCTAATCTGAAAACAAGACTCCCTAAATTTTATCAGCATATCGATTGCGCAACCAGGGGTGGAAAAACCTTGGATCATTGTTACTCTAACTTCCGCGACGTATATAAGGCCCTGCCCCGCCCTCCTTTCGGAAAAGCTGACCACGACTCCATTTTGTTGATCCCTGCCTACAGACACAAACTAAAAAAAGAAGCTCCCACGCTGAGGTCTGTTCAATGCTAGTCTGACCAAGCTGACTCCACACTCCAAGACTGCTTCCATCACGTGGACTGGGAGATGTTTCGTATTGCGTCAGATAACAACATTGAATACGAATACGAATACGAATACGCTGATTCGGTGTGCGAGTTCATTAGAACGTGCGTTGAAGATGTCGTTCCCATAGCAACGATTAAAACATTCCCTAACCAGAAACCGTGGATTGATGGCAGCATTTGCGTGAAACTGAAAGCGCGAACCACTGCTTTTAATCAGGGCAAGGTGACTGGTAACATGACCGAACACAAACAGTGCAGCTATTCCCTCCGCAAGGCTATCAAACAAGCTAAGCGCCAGTACAGAGACAAAGTAGAATCTCAATTCAACGGCTCAGACACAAGAGGTATGTGGCAGGGTCTACAGTCAATCACGGACTACAAGAAGAAAACCAGCCCAGTCACGGACCAGGATGTCTTGCTCCCAGGCAGACTAAATAACTTTTTTGCCCGCTTTGAGGACAATACAGTGCCACTGACACGGCCTGCAACGAAAACATGCGGACTCTCCTTCACTGCAGCCGAGGTGAGTAAGACATTTAAACGTGTTAACCCTCGCAAGGCTGCAGGCCCAGACGGCATCCCCAGCCGCGCCCTTAGAGCATGCGCAGACCAGCTGGCCGGTGTGTTTACAGACATATTCAATCAATCCCTATACCAGTCTGCTGTTCCCACATACTTCAAGAGGGCCACCATTGTTCCTGTTCCCAAGAAAGCTAAGGTAACTGAGCTAAACGACTACCGCCCCGTAGCACTCACATCCGTCATCATGAAGTGCTTTGAGAGACTAGTCAAGGACCATATCACCTCCACCCTACCTGACACCCTAGACCCACTCCAATTTGCTTACCGCCCAAATAGGTCCACAGACGATGCAATCTCAACCACACTGCACACTGCCCTAACCCATCTGGACAAGAGGAATACCTATGTGAGAATGCTGTTCATCGACTACAGCTCGGCATTCAACACCATAGTACCCTCCAAGCTTGTCATCAAGCTCGAGACCCTGGGTCTTGACCCCGCCCTGTGCAACTGGGTACTGGACTTCCTGACGGGCCGCCCCCAGGTGGTGAGGGTAGGCAACAACATCTCCACCCCGCTGATCCTCAACACTGGGGCCCCACAAGGGTGCATTCTGAGCCCTCTCCTGTACTCCCTGTTCACCCACGACTGCGTGGCCACGCACGCCTCCAACTCAATCATCAAGTTTGCGGACGACACAACAGTGGTAGGCTTGATTACCAACAACGACGAGACGGCCTACAGGGAGGAGGTGAGGGCCCTCGGAGTGTGGTGTCAGGAAAATAACCTCACACTCAATGTCACCAAAACTAAGGAGATGATTGTGGACTTCAGGAAACAGCAGAGGGAACACCCCCCTATCCACATCGATGGAACAGTAGTGGAGAGGGTAGCAAGTTTTAAGTTCCTCGGCATACACATCACAGACAAACTGAATTGGTCCACTCACACAGACAGCATCGTGAAGAAGGCGCAGCAGCGCCTCTTCAACCTCAGGAGGCTGAAGAAATTCGGCTTGTCACCAAAAGCACTCATTATAAACTTCTACAGATGCACAATCGAGAGCATCCTGGCGGGCTGCATCACCGCCTGGTACGGCAACTGCTCCGCCCACAACCGTAAGGCTCTCCAGAGGGTAGTGAGGTCTGCACAACGCATCACCGGGGGCAAACTACCTGCCCTCCAGGACACCTACACCACCCGATGTCACAGGAAGGCCATAAAGATCATCAAGGACAACAACCACCCGAGTCACTGCCTGTTCACCCCGCTATCATCCAGAAGGCGAGGTCAGTACAGGTGCATCAAAGCTGGGACCGAGAGACTGAAAAACAGCTTCTATCTCAAGGCCATCAGACTGTTAAACAGCCACCTCTAACATTGAGTGGCTGCTGCCAACACACTGACACTGACACAGACTCAACTCCAGCCACTTTAATAATGGGAATTGATGGGAAATGATGTAAAATATATCACTAGCCACTTTAAACAATGCTACCTAATATAATGTTACATACTCTACATTATTCATCTCATATGCATACGTATATACTGTACTCTATATCATCTACTGCATCCTTATGTAATACATGTATCACTAGCCACTTTAACTATGCCACTTTGTTTACATACTCATCTCATATGTATATACTGTACTCGATACCATCTACTGTATCTTGCCTATGCTGCTCTGTACCATCACTCATTCATATATCTTTATGTACATATTCTTTATCCCCTTACACTGTGTATAAGCCAGTAGTTTTGAAATTGTTAGTTAGATTACTTGTTGGTTATTACTGCATTGTCGGAACTAGAAGCACAAGCATTTCGCTACACTCGCATTAACATCTGCTAACCATGTGTATGTGACAAATAAAATTTGATTTGATTTGATTTGGAAAGGTGGCATTCTATGACAGTGCCACGTTGAAAGTCACTGAGCTCTTCAGTAAGGGCATTGTAATGTCAATGTTTGTCTATGGAGATTGCATGACTTTGTGCTCGATTTCATACACCTGTCAGGAATTGGTGTGGCTTAAATATCCAAATCTACTAATTTGAAGGGGTGTCCACATACTTTTGTAAACTTGAATAACTTAAAACAATGTATTCATATGGTATACCTTTGGTAACACTTCATTTGGATAGTCCATCTGTAGATGCTCTACAGACTATTAGCAATTTCAACTAACCCTATCCCTAAACCTATCCCTAAACTTAACCCTTACCCTACCCTGACCTTTGCTCTTACCCTGACCATTATTCTAAACCTAACCCTAACAATAACCTTAGCAAGAAATTGCTTAAGAACAGATAGCGGATTGCTAGTATGACCATCTATAGAGCATAGTTTGATCTTCATTTTTTATATCGGTGTCCATATTTTCTATGATTTTCTAGTAGATAGACCAAATGGTTCAAGAGGAAATAGCCTATTTAATTATAAAAGTATCTAATCAGGCCTCCCGAGTTGCATCACAGTGCTTGTGGCGTCACTACACATCCGGATTCGATCCCAGGCTGTTACGACCCGCCGTGACTGGGAGTCCCACAATTGGCCCAGCGTCGTCGGGGTTAGGGGAGGGTTTGGCCCAGCGTCGTCGGGGTTAGGGGAGGGTTTGGCCCAGCGTCGTCGGGGTTAGGGGAGGGTTTGGCCCAGCGTCGTCTGGGTTAGGGGAGGGTTTGGCCCAGCGTCGTCGGGGTTAGGGGAGGGTTTGGCCCAGCGTCGTCGGGGTTAGGGGAGGGTTTGGCCCAGCGTCGTCGGGGTTAGGGGAGGGTTTGGCCCAGCGTCGTCGGGGTTAGGGGAGGGTTTGGCCGGTGGGGCTTTTCTTGTCTCGTTGTGGTCTAGTCTTCGGTCGTCAGTTGAATGGTGTTTGCTCCAGCACAATGGTGCAGCTGGGTTCCGGGTTAAGCAGGCGGGTGTTAAGAAGAGCGGTTTAGCGGGTCATGTTTCGGAGGACACATGACTCGACCTTCACCTCTCCCAAGCGCATTGGGACAAGATCAAAATTGGATTGCAATTGGATATCACGAATTTGGGGAGATAAAATACAACAAAAATAAATATATATATATATTGTATCTAATCAACACTGGAATTGTTTTCTATAACCTCTGCAACTCGTTCAGCTATTGACTTTTTTCACAACTGCCACCAGTTTGACGCCAAAACATTGCAAAAAATACATATTGACATAGTAAAAAAAAAAGGTTAAAAAATATATAGAAATCAATATTTCATACTTTAACCCCCATATTAAACATTGGTGTTCACTAAGTTGTTGGTATATATTTAGGATAATGTTTTACAGGTTTGTCATTGTATAAATAGTATACACAATACAAGTCAAGTTTGGACACACCTACTCATTCAAGTGTTTTTCTTTATTTTGACTATTTTCTATATCGTAGAATAATAGTGAAGACATCAAAACTATGAAATCACACATATGGAATCATGAAATAACCCAAAAAATGTTAAACCTATCAAAATATAGTTTATATTTGAGATTCTTCAAAGTAGCCACCCTTTGCCTAGATGACAGCTTTGCGCACTCTTGGCATTTTCTCAACCAGCTTCATGAAGTAGTCACCTGGAATGCGTTTAAATTAACAGGTGTGTCTTGTTAAAAGTTAATTTGTGGAATTTCTTACCGTCTTAATGCGTTTGAGCCAATCAGTCGTGTTGTGACAAGGTAGGGGTGGTATACAGAATATAGCCCTATTTGGTAAAATACCAAGTCCATATCATGGCAAGAACAGCTCAAATTAGTAAAGAGAAACGACAGTCCATCATTACTTTAAGACATGAAGGTCAATCAATCCGGAAAATGTCAAGAACTTTGAAAGTTCCTTCAAGTGCAGTCACAAAAACCATCAAGCGCTATGATGAAACTGGCTCTCATGAGGACCGCCACAGGAAAGGAAGACACAGAGTTACCTCTGCTGCAGAGGATAAGTTCATTAGAGTTACCAGCCTCAGAAATTGCAGCGCAAATAAATGCTTCACAGAGTTCAAGTAACACATATCAACATCAACTGTTCAGAGGAGACTGCATGAAACAGGCCTTTATGGTCGAATTGCTGCAAAGAAACCACAACTAAAAGGAAGCCAATAAGAAGAAGAGACTTGCTTTGGCCAAGAAACACGAGCAATGAACATTATACCAGTGGAAATCTGTCCTTTGGTCTGATGAGTCCAAAATTTAGATTTTTGGTTCCAACAAAACCATTTATTTGTCAACTGGACAATGACCCAACGCACCTCCAGGCTGTGTAAGAGCTATTTGACCAAGAAGGGGAGTGATGGAGTGCTGCATCAGATGACCTGGCCTCCACAATCACCCGACCTCAACCCAATTGAGATGGTTTGGGATGAGTCGGACCGTAGAGTGAAGAAAAAGCAGCCAACAAGTGCTCAGCATGTGTGGGAACTCCTTCAAGACTGTTGGAAAATCATTGAAGCTGGCTGAGAGAATGTCAAGAGTGTGCAAAACTGTCATCAAGGCAAAGGGAGGCTACTTTAAAGAATCTAAAATCTAAACTATATTTTGATTTGTTTAACCCTTTTTTGGTTACTACATGATATGTGTTATGTGTTATTTAATAGTGTTTACTATTAGTCTTCACTATTATTCTATTATTCTACATTGTAGAACATAGTAAAAATAAAGAACAACTCTTGAATGAGTAGGTGTGTCCAAACTCTTGACTGCTACTGTGTATTTTTTATCATCTTGTTTAATTATTTAATATATTTTACATAAGGCCACACAGAGGACCAGAGATAATTACAGACACCTGTGATAATATGAAGTACCCAAAAGGGCCACTAGATGTCTTATGATCGATTACATAAAATCCTTGAAATCTACCAAAATTCTGGTAATTTACTGGTAAATGTAGAATGTTTACAGTAATACACCCTCCCTTTGCAACCTTATCCAAGAGCGGAAATAGAAACATTTGTAAGCTGTCTAATGATGTGGGGACGCTTGTCTTGTCAGGTTCCTGGTGAGTTTCATGGTGGATGCTCGGGGCGGCTCCATGCGAGGCAGCAGACATAACGGCCTGCGTGTCATCATCCCTCCACGGACCTGTGCCGCCCCCACACGGATCACCTGTCGTCTGGTCAAGCCCCAGAAACTCACCACTCCTCCCCCCTTGGTGGAGGGAGAGGGCTTAGCCAGCCGTATCATATCACTGGGCCCAGCCAGCATGCAGTTCCTAGGGTGAGGACTAAACCTACACTGTAGAGTATTGAAGGGAGGACATTTTGAGATCAGGAAAAAAAATCTCATTCTAAAACTGTGTTCACCATTCGGTGAGGGTATCCACTAATTACATGATGAGCTTATTGTCTCTGTGGTTTTGTGTGTCTTTCAGGCCTGTGATCGTGGAGATCCCTCACTTTGCTGCTCTGGGTCGAGGGGACCGGGAGCTGGTGGTGCTGAGGAGTGAGAACGGCTCTGTCTGGAAGGAACACCGCAATCGCTATGGCGACGATGTGCTGGAGACTATCCTCAATGGGATGGATGAAGGTAGTCAAATGAGAAGTCCTACTAACTCAGTCAGACCTGATTACGGTCACTGATAACAGGCTGTTTGGTGTTCATCATTGCTTTCTTATCAGTACTGTAAGAGTAATACCCACTCTCATTGACCGCTACGGTCTGCTTGTTTATTCCTTTAGAGCTGGAGAGCCAGGAGGAGCTTGGGAAGAAGCGTATCCGACGAATTATCTCCACTGACTTCCCCCTCTACTTTGCTGTGGTGTCGCGCGTCCAGCAGGAGAGCGATCTGATTGGCCCAGAGGGGGGTCAGCTGACCAGTAAACTGGTACCGTTGGTCCAGGCTTCGTTCCCTGAGACAGCGGTCACCAAGCGAGTCCGCCTGGGCCTGCAGGTGAGATGGGAGGATGAGGAGGAAGAAGGAGGAGGAAGACAGTATCGTTAGTGCCTGCCTGTATCACCAAGAATGCTATATGCATGCTATGTGGATTTGGTTTGAATTTGATCAGCACCTTTAAAATGTTTTTTGCCTTGCCAAGAGGTTGAACATTTGCATATTTGTGTCTTTTTTCTGTGTGCTACACACGAACACTGAGATGTACTATGTTCATACACGTAGTACAGTCACTTGACTATGGGCATTTTAACCTTCAAGTTTATATGAGGCTGTTTTGAAAGTGCATCTTCGAGTCACCAATGTTTGCAAATGAGCATGCCAGTGTCCTAAAGCTTAATGCATCATTCACTACTGTGGTGACATTCCATAGCTATAGTCATGGTTAGACAATGCACAGGGACTTTGTTGAAAGTGAGTGTTCTTTAGCAGCATGCCTGCTATGATCGGAGTGGAGAGTGGTTTGGATTTGGTTTCATACCTGTGTGTTGAGGGGTTTTAGCCCTTGCCATGGATAAACCTCCATATTGGCCTACATAAATAGCCTCATTTTTAGAGAGAAATATGTTACAGTGAACATGGCACAGGATGCATTTCACGGTAAGGTCTACACTTGTTGTATTCGGCGCAAGTGACAAATCAAGTTTAATTTGATTTGATTCCACCATCCATGGACCTTCCATCTCCCTTGCTGCTTTGGTGCATCCGCTGTGTTACCTGCAGCCTGTAGAACCTTATAGCCTCATAACCCGGTGATAGCTTTACTCTAGCAGGTACGCTAACCTTGTCAAAGGCTGTACAAAGTGAGACAGTTAACTTGAATGTGTAGCGAGGGAGACCATTTATTTTATTTCATATATCATTCAATATTCATCACGTGAAGCAAGTGAACGAGGAAATCTGTGCATGAATGCTTGAATTGTGAGATGTATTCTATACTTTGACTGGGTTAAACAACGTCTTTTTCTTTCAAATCTGTTTGCATTAATGTCTAAAGGTTTATGATTTTTTTTGTGAATCTAGATTTTTAAATGTTAATATTTGTTTCACATTTTTACAATAAACACTGACAACAAAAAATAAACGCAATGTGTCTTTTCAAATTGTTTGTATGTTTTGGTGTAGATTCAAATAGCATTTTGTTGACCATAGACTTCTCTCTCTTTCTCTTCATCCTTCATTTCTTCCATTTGATTTATTTACCTGTACATTGTCATCTGTTACATCATCACATACATCCTATTATCTCTCACTGTCTTCTTTTCTCGTACTCTTTCGCTCTACATTGCTATCTGTCTGTCTACCTTTGTGTCAATTTCTCTCCCTCTTTCTCTCTGTGCCTTCCTCTCTGTCTTCTCCACACTCCTCCACCACATCGTTGTCTCTCCCTCCACACATCCTCTCCCCTCCAACCTCAGGCCCAACCAGTCCCAGATGAGCTGGTTGCCAAGCTGCTGGGTAACCAGGCAACCTTCAGCCCTGTGGTGACTGTGGAGCCACGGCGACGCAAGTTCCACAGGCCCATCGGCCTGTGCATCCCCCTACCCCCCTCCTGGAGAGAGAGCCCCCGGGACTCTGGGGAGGGGGACACCACCAGCCTGCGCCTGCTCTGCAGTGTCATCGGTACGCCAACACTTTCACACGCAAACCTGACTGAGGCCTTACAGTGGACTAATGGCACAGTGGAATAGTTTAATAGTTTCCCTCTATTTAGAGTAAACTATGAGTTGGACTGCATGGTCACCTCATAGACAGAAGGAAATTCATTGAACATAGTGATTCAAAGTCTCTCAGCTGTGAGATGGGAAAATCCAGATTTATGTCGGTCTGCAAGCCAGAGAATATACAATGTCATGGCTATATACAGTAACTGTTGATTCTCTGCACCATAACAATGGGTGTCAGAGTGATATGGTGAAGTAAAATCTGCTTGCATGTTTAATATACCTTTTTCTCATCATCCTTGGTGTATCTGATGTCTCTTCCTTCTCTCCAGGTGGCACAGCCCCAGCCCAGTGGGAGGACATCACAGGCACCACCAAGCTCATATATAGCAAAGACTGTGCCAACTTCACAACCAATGTGTCAGCACGGTAAGTATACAGCAGCAACTCACTCATTAGCATTCATGTTCATCAGACATTCAAGTTCACATCCTAAATCTCACAATCCAGCTCTTTCTGTCACTGGAGAGCAGTCAAATGCAGCCGTTTGTTCTCGGTAACAATGAAGCACCTTATTGTGATTGTTTTCAATTAAAATGGTCAAAAAGACACAAAGATAGCTTCTTAGCAAATAGCAATTTCTCAAGCCAAAATGTAGCTAGGACTGTCTGGGAGTGGTCTGAGTGGGTAGGGAAAAACTGAAAACTAGTTGTTATTGGCAGAGAGATTCAGAACTCTCTTTCTAATTGGTCTATTAACTAATTTACCACCTGGTGATGTCACCAAGCAGCTCAAAACTCCATCCCACCAAAACAGGCAGAAATTTCAGGGGGTCTTTTCAAACAGCTCTAAAAGGGCATTATCATAATTTTCACAATTTCACAGTACTATTCCAACCTCATAGTGTGGAAACATACACTCACATGCCAGTTTATTAGGTACCTCCATCTAGTACCGGGTCAGACTCCCCTTTGCCACCAGAACAGCCTGAATTCATTGGGGCATTCTACAAGGTGTCTGAAAAGTTCCCCAGGGTTGTTGGTCCATGCTGAGGCGATGGCATCAGGCAGTTGCTTCACATTGGACAGCGGTACATTCATGTAGCGAACAGGCCGTTCCATCTCACCCCGAAGATGTTCTATTAGGTTGAGGTCTGGGGACTGACCAGGACACTCAAGTAAACTGAACTCGCTGTCATGTTCCAGGCGACGTTCTTCTATTCCTCAATTGTCCAGTGTTGGTGATCGTGTGTCCACTGGAGCCACTTCTACCTGTTTTTAGCTGATAGGAGTGGAACCCGGTGTGGTCGTCTGCTGCAGTAGCCCATCTGTGATAAGGATCGACGAGTTGGGGGTTCCGAGATGCCGTTCTGCACACCACTGTTGTACTGCGCTGTTATTTGCCTGTTTGTGGCCCACCTGTTAGCTTCCATGATTCTTGCCATTCTCCTTCGACCTCTCATCAACAAGCTGGTTTCACCCACAGGACTGCAGCTAACTGGATGTTATTTATGTTTGCCTCACCATTCTCAGTAAACACTACACTGTGGAGCGTGAAGCCCCCAGGAGGGCAGTCATTTCTGAGATACTGGATCTGATGTGCCTGGCGTCGACGATCATACCATGCTCAAAATCACTTAGGTCACATGTTTCACCCATTCTAACGTTCAATCGAACAGTAACTGAATGCCTCAATGCCTGTCTGCCAGCTTTATATAGCAAGCCATGGCCACGTGATTCACTGTCTATAGGAGCAACCCATTTTTGTGAACGAGGTGCTGTACCTAATAAACTGGCCGATGAGTGTATATAAAACTGCAAAATCTTGTTTTTGACTGTGTTGGGCGTTTTAGGTATGCTAATCACCTGCATATCTCAAAGGATCTAGTCATGAGTAACTTAAGGGTTGCCATATATCTTACACACTGGTGTCTCTTCTCAGGTTCTGGCTGGCTGACTGTCCCCGGACAGCCGAGGCCATGTCTTTCGCCAACCTCCTGTACCGGGAGCTCTCAGCCGTGCCCTACATGGCCAAGTTTGTGGTGTTTGCCAAGATGAACGAGGTCCGTGAGGGCCGTTTGCGCTGCTACTGCATGACTGATGACAAGATGGACAAAACCCTGGAGCAACACGAGAACTTCAGCGAGGTGGCCCGCAGTCGCGATATCGAGGTCAGTGTAGGGGGTTATATCGATGGTTATCACCATGATGTCATTGCTTAGAAGTGGCACTGTGAAGTGAGTGGAGGGAGCCATTGGTTGTGTCCGAATACCCATACTTGCGTCCTAAATAGTAGGCTGTTTGAGTATGCAAAAATAATGCTTAATAGTATGCAACATTTCAAAAATACAGTATAGTTTAAGTGCCAGGATGTTATACTCATTTGTCTTCTTCATCTAGTATAATCCGATACACACTTTTCCACAATGCATTGGAAGAGGTGGGCTTCAAGTGATAGGCCCTAGTTCTCTTCAAGTAGTCAAACAATAAACATAGGCTACTTAATTGGGAAGATGCCAAGTCCCGAAGCTTCTACGGTGGTGTTCAAATGTAGGAGAAGTCGTTTTTGTTCTCCTTTTAATGATAACGAGTATTGCATCATTGGCTAAATCTTTGAAAACAGAATTATACTTTTTTTAAATGAATAAATATTGTTTTTACTGCTGTTTGAAATTGGTGGACCAAAACCGAAAGTAAAAGGCTCAAGCGCAAGTCTCCGCCATTTTACGGGGAAATGGGATCAAATCAAATCAAATGGTATTTGTCACATGCGCCGAATACAACAGGTGTAGACCTTACAGTGAAACGCTTACTTACAAGCCCTTAAACAACAATGCAGTTTTAAGAAAATACATTTAAAAAAGTAATAGATAAAAGTAACAAATAATTAAAGAGCAGCAGTAAAATAACAAAAGCAAGGATATATACAGGGTGTACCGGTACAGAGTCAATGTGCGGGGGCACCGGTGTCGAGGTAGTATGTAGGTAGAGTTATTAAAGTGACTATGCATAGATAATAACAGAAAGTAACAGTAGTGTAGAAGAGGGGAGGGGGGCAATGCAGATAGTCTGGGTAGACATTTTATTAGATGTTCAGGAGTCTTATGGCTTGGGGTAGAAGCTGTTTAGAAGCCTCTTGAATCCAGACTTGGAGTTCCGGAAGGTGGCTTGAGTCTTTGACAATTTTTAGGGCCTTCCTCTGACACCACCTGGTATAGAGGTCCTGGATGGTAGGAAGCTCGGCCCCAGTGACGTATTGGGCAGTACGCATTACCCTCTTTAGGGGGAGAGGGATATTTGCTGGGAGAGGGATATTTGTTGCAGGCTGGCGCTGTTGCAATTCACCTAGCTTCCACATAGGGGAGAAATTCTGAGAAATTGTAGGTGTTGCACATTTAAACTACAGTAAATACTAAACAATCTTTTGATTTCTGAATGTGTCAGCACCATGGACTTGAGATGTGGGACAATGCGTTATTGATGTCATGTTAATCAGGCCACACCCTGGCCTTTGATAAACACAAAATACTTTGACCAGGGCGTGACAATGTGGCTGCGTTATTGATGTCATGTTAATCAGGCCTTTTGATTTCTTTGTACATATGAGATGTGGCTGTTTTAGTTTTGCCTTTTGAGGCAGCACCATGGACTACGTTATTGATGTCATGTTAATGTTAATGTTAATGTTAATGTTAATGTCATGTTAATCAGGCCTTTTATTTTCATTTATGGATCAAGATTTAGCAGTCATCCTGATCTCGTTTAGTGCATTACGTTGCTGTCCAGCGGTTCTGAATTTGCGATGCACCCGACTGTCCACGTTTTAGTGTGCAATAGCCTTTTGATTTGAACATCTGAAAAGTTCTCATGCGTGTACTAGACTATTGGATTGAATTTGTAAATGTTACAGTACTTTGGTTTCACTAATAATAAATATGTTGAAATGGAACTAAATGATCTGTTTCTGTCTTCAGTACTTTTAAATAGGATAGATGGGCTATATGGTCTACTACGGTATAGGTTGAATGTGATAGGCTGCCTCTAACCAGCCTGAGTAGGCCTATAACTCCATTCATATTCTATTCAGATCTTTAGAGAACTTATTCTAATTGGAAATTAGTTATTATCAGGCTGGTTAATGCGATGCATGTCTATTGAATTTGGAAAAATCTACCCGCACTCGGCCCCACCCCACCTACTCAGCCAGTCAGGATGCCGCTACTGCGTTGCGGCCATGGCATACTGCATACTTTTTATTAAACACTACGTGCAAAATAGTATGTGACAATGAGTGCATAGTATACAGTTTAAGTATGTAGTACACTGGTATGGGTATTTGGACATGGCCACCGTGTCTGAAGTTAGTGTCCTCCCCCTCAGGTGATGGAGGGTATGCCACTGCACCTGGAGTGTTCTGGGAACCTGGTCCCAGTGAGGAAGGCTACCCAGCAGCCTCGCTGTTTCAGCTTCCAGGCCTTCCGAGACAATAGACTCCCCGTCTCTGTCAAGGTGTTTAACTCTCCCTCTCTGTCTTCCTTCCTCTCTGTCTTCCTTCCTCTCTCCATTACTCCGTCCCTCTCTGGGTCTCCCTCTCACACTGAAAACATCTCTTGTCTGTTTCGCTCCGTTCTCTCCTCCAAGGTGAGAGATAGTAGCAAAGATCACTCCGGATTCCTGTCTTTCCTGCGGAAGTCTACCAAGTACGAAGACAGCCAACATGTGCTGTGCAACCTCAATATTACCATGCCTCTGTGTATCAAGGTAGGCCTAAAAAAAAATGCTTTTGGGGTGCTTTGAAAAGCACTTCACTTTTATTTTATAATACACACATGCATATTTAATTTTGGGAACTTGTGAGATCTGAGGCAAATTATATATTCCAGAGGCTTTTGCTTATGTCTGATTGACAGGCTGCTGGGAGTGAAGATCGGAGGCGAACTCTGACCCCGTTAGCCCTGCGAGAGAGATACAGCGCCCTGAATGAGCCTGCCATGGGTAAAGGTGCATGCCATCCCATCCCTATGATACCCCATACAGACCACCATTGTCTTCCGACAGGTGGCGTCATTCCTACACGACGCTCGTCCCTCAATCAGTGCAGATGAGTCAGTCAAGCTACCTGACATAAGACAATGACATACCCCACATGAACACGTTCACATTCCATGTGCCCCTTCATGCAGTAATAATCACAACGGTACATTAACTTCTCATGTTAAAGTATCAGTTGTGGTCTGGTTTCTGCAGCATCAATGAGTGCCATGGAAAAGACAGAGCTGAAGATGGCTCTGATAGCTGAACAGTTGGGACTGAGCTGGGCTGGTGAGTGAGTGGAATGAGTGTCTGTATCTCGTGCCTGTGTTTGGTGCTTGTGTCTGAGTCTGAGTCTGTGTATCAGTTTTAATGGCTTGCGGCTGCTTTTCCTCTCCTCCCTGCCTCTGTCTCTCCACCTTTGTCTCTCCAGAGCTGGCGAGGGAGCTACAGTTCAGTGTAGATGACATTAATAAGATCCGTGTGGAGAATCCTAACTCCCTATTGGAGCAGAGTTCTGCCCTGCTCAGCCTATGGGCCACCTGTGAGGGCAAGAGAGCCAATAGTAAGTACCTGAGATCCCATATAGGTCAGTGGATCCTTCCTGTGCATCCTCTTATCCTATATTCATCATCTCCACTCACCCCCCGTACAGACTTGCACTGGCTCTTGGATTTGCATGTGAGACTTGTCTACCCTATGCAGTACCTTGTATTAACATTGTGTTAACTGGGTCTGTCAGGGTACTGGTAAACAATGTCCTTATTCTCCTCATAATATCTTCCACTTCCTTGTCTGTTATTTAACGGTCCATTTCCCATTTTCCTGCCTCTTGTCTCTGTCTTCTCTCTATTCTCTCTCTATTCTTTTCTCCTCCCCCTTTCTCTGTCTCTCTTTCTCTCTTGTGGCTCCTATGTACAGTGGAGAGTTTGTACACAGCTCTGAAGAGCATTGACCGGATGGACATAGTAAACATGTTGGAGGGCCAGGGGCCACAGCCTGATGGGAGGCAGGCCCGGGAAACAAGCAGACGCAGACACAACGAGAGCGACCACATCTCCCCCAGCCTGACCAATGGTAAGGCTTCTCCTCATCTCCACGCAGCCCTCTCCCACCCCCAACCATCATACCCTACCAGTTCTTCTCGCTCTCCTCCTCCTCCTCCTCTGCTGCCCCCATCACCCTCCTGCCCCAATCCTCAGTCAAAGGATGTCCTATATGCTAGTGCCATAAACTTGAGATTTCGACAGATGTGAAACGCAGCAACCTGGACCAGGGCTCAAGACACTCAGACAACAACTGCCTCTGTAGTGCTCCTCTAAAGCCTGACTCAGATACATTCTCTTGTTTGTGGTTGAGTACAATGTATCAATGACCTGTAGAGCCTGCAATCAGCATCACAACCTTGTCTAATAGTGCCAGCTACATTTTAGGATTCTCTCTCCACTGAAATGGCCGATGCAACTGGTATATTGATTTAAGCAAAATGAACGGAGCCTGCCAAAAAGAGTATAGATCGAAATAGAGATCATTCTTTGACATACACAAAAGTATGTGGACACCTGCTTGTCCCCCCCTTTGGTGCTATAACAGCCTCCACTCTTCTGGGAAGACTTTTCAGTAGATGTTGGAACATTACGGCGCAATAGCATTAGTGAGGTCTGGTACTGATGTTGGGTGATTAGGCCTGGCTCGTAATCGTCGTTCCAATTCATCCCAAAGGTGTTCAGGCAAGTTCTACCACACCGATCTCGACAAACCATTTCAGTATGAACCTCACTTTGTGCACGGGGCATTGTCATGCTGAAACAGGAAAGGGCCTTTCCCAAACTGTTGCCAGAAAGTTGGAAGCACAGAACTGTCTAGAATGTTATTGTATGCTGTAGCGTTAAGATTTCCCTTCACTGGAACTAAGGGGCATACCTCGAACCATGAAAACAGCCATTATTCCTCATCCACCAAACTTTACAGTTGGTACTATGCATTCGGGCAGGTGGTGTTCTCCTGATATCCGTCAAACCCAGATTCGTCCGTTGGACGGCCAGATGGTGAGTGTGATTCATCACTGCAGAGAACGCATTTTCACTGCTCCAGAGTACAATGGCGGTGAGCTTTACATTACTCTACCCAACGCTTGGCATTGCGCATGGTGATCTTAGGCTTGTGTGCGGCTGCTCGGCCATGGAAACCCATTTCATGAAGCTCTCGATGAACAGTTCTTGTGCTGACGTTGTTTCCAGAGGCAGTTTGGAACTCGGTAGTGAGTGTTGCAACCGAGGACAGGCCATTTCTACGTGCTACGCACATCAGCACTCGCCGGTCCCGTTCTGTGAGTTTGTGTGGCCTATCACTTCGCAGCTGAGCCGCTGTTGCTCCTAGATGTTTCCACTTCACAATAACAGCACTTACAGTTAACCGGGGCAGCTCTAGCAGGGCACAAATTTTACGAACTGAGTTGTTGGAAAGGTGGCATCCAATGACAGTGGCACGTTGAAAGTCACTGAACTCTTCAGTATGCCATTTTACTGCCAATGTTTGTCTATGGAGATTGCAGGGCTGTGTGCTCGATATTATACACCTGTCAGCAACTGGTGTGCCTGAAATAGCCGAATCTACTCATATGAAAGGGTGTCCACATACTTTTATATATATAGTGTATTTAAAGATCAATTGGAACCTCAAGAAACATCTGTTTTCATGTGTGTTTGATGAAGTTGTTAGCAATAGGAAAGTTGATGATTTAAAAATTTATGAAATGCTGTGTTAGTCAGCTGTGTATGGTGTGTTGCGTGAGATTCTGTTCATGCGTGCCAAATGTATATTTTGTTAGATCTGTATTCAGTGCGTAAGTTACTACTGTGTCGTATCTGTGTATTTGCAGGTTTATGTTATTGCATCCTATAAAGTACGATTTTGGCTATGAGTTCATGATGTTCATCTTTATCCAACATGATTTAAACCACAATCTGCCTACATAGGCCATGTGAGACATCGTGCAGGATATTATGTGTCTGTAAAAAAAACAAGCATTTCCATACATGAATTCAGCCTGTAGTCTTTCCTTCAAGCATACTGCTGTTGGCTTTGCTTCCAGGGGTCATTTCTCAAACGTTGACTACTTTCACTCATGGTTTACTATTTTACACATGCATGATATACATCAGATTGACTCCAGTTTCACCACTGGACTGGTGTAAAAAAAACACTGCACTGGACTGACCATCACTGGAGTGCTGTGGCCTCTCTTCTGGGTCTGCTCTGTGCCTCACTATCTCATGTGTCATCACAGCAGGTGCCAGGTCCCCTCAGTGCAAACAGGAGCAATAACAGGTGATGTAACTCATGCATAGATATGACCATGATGGACAAAGGGACAAACGGGAGATGCTCAGTCAGATCACAGCTGCAGTGACTCTGATATCTAACACCTGTCCAGTCTGCCTCCCAAAGCTCTTTCTTCTGACGCTGTCTGTGTAACAAGGTGGTCACACTCTCACGGGACAATACCAACCTGACCTCTAGACATGGTATTGTTTATGTTTATTACAACAAGGATTTTCAAGAGATCTATTATTTATCTTTTGGAGTTATGAGTGATAGTAGGGCTGATAAGTTTGTTCCTGATTTTTCAGAGGATGTAGAATGTAGGTAGGCCAGTATTTGACATCAGGGGATGGTACAGAATGAGGATTCACTCTCTGACTGAATGTCAGTCTGGAAGATGCTCACTTCCTTGGTGATAACTCCCTTGGTCCCCTAATTAACCTTTACAAACAAATGAATTGAAAATTACAATCGATTCTCAAGTGGGAATCCAAGCCTGGAGACCGCAATTAGATTCCACATTGTATTTTTAACCCAGGTAGGATGCATGCAGCACTGTCAGGCAGAGTATCTATAGGAAACAAATGGTTTATTATTCTACCATTTAGTGTAGAAATGATGGAGAACTACATTCTTCTTACTGTACCTTTCAGTCTACCTGTTCTTGTCTTTTCCTTATTTTCATCACATTTGGCTCTTAGTGATTTTGACTTTCAATCCCCTTTCTTAACTCTAGTGGCTTGAGTCTAAGACGCATGATTTTCAACTCTGTAAAAGCAATGAGTTCTGTTTAGTCATACTAGTGAGGCTCGGGAGGCCTGAACTGAATCCAGCTAGGCTTCTATAAGGGTAACGTTACGCTCTCTGCCTGTGTGTGCATGGGGCTGTATGAGTCTCTTCAGACCGGGGGTCGTTCCATTTGGTGCACTGTGTGTCCCACTGGGATCCCCATACTTGTTCCTTTTGACTATCTGTCCGCTCTCTCTTTGTGTTTCTCTGGACATGTTATCTGCAGCCTGGCCGCCCTACTCTTCCTTCTTCTCACTCCTCCTCTCCGACCTCTGAACTCATGCCCTCCGACCTCATGTTGACCTCTGGCCCTCATCTTTATTTTGAAGACCAGTTTTTTTTTATAACTCTTTATTTTTGTGCTCTTGAAAATTCCACCTTTTTAACCGTCTGCTCTGTGACCAATCCTCCTCACACACTGTGTGCTCAGCACCCCCGGGAGAGGGAGGTGTCCCTTGTTCCATCACTCTCTCTGTCCATCTCTCTCTCTCTCTTCCTCCTCTCCCTATCTCTTTTGCTCTGTGCATGTCTTTCTTTCTTCCTCTTTCTCTTCCTGTCCTCTTCCAAATGTCCTCTTCCCTCTCTGTGTTTCCCTCCCTGCCCTCCTGCCTGTCTGCATGTGCATGAGACCCACTCTTGTCGTTCACCTCCTATATGCTTGCATTGAAGTATTGGAATGAGGATGTGTCCGAAGCAGTGGCCTGTGGGAGATGTAGTCTGGGAGCTGTTTATGCCTCTGCAACTTGTAGCTGCTTTACTATCAGACTGATATTGCATGGCATGCATGCTGGGGAATGACCCGACTGTTTAGTCTGCCTGTTTACATCCTCTACTGTATATTATTATCTGTGGGGATAAAAAGGTCCTGAACCCGTTTTAACCGTGTGTATTGACCGCTCTGTTCATGTATGAATGTTGTGACATGTTGTTGATCAGTTGTTTGTGTGTATGTGTGTTTGTCCTGTGTCTTTGAGTCTCTCCAGAATTAGGGGATGTAGTATCTATGCCCTTTCTCTGTCACACACCTCATATTTGCAGGGAGTGTTGGTGTGTGAGTGTGTATGTGTGTGAATGCATTTGTGTGTATACATGTTTGTGTTTTAAATTGTTGTCTTTTATGAGTGTCTTCAGTGTCTTCATGTGAGTATTTCACTGTGTCCCTTCTTCCAGTCTGTGTGTGATTGTGACTCTCTTTCTGTGTATGTGAGCTTCAGCCAGTTTGTTAATATTTACAGTGTTTGTCTTTTCTACCAGGAGGGCCAGGCCACCACGTTCATTCCCCACAAACACCCTCCCTCATGCCCTCCTCTCTCACTCTCCCCCCACCTCACCATCCAAATGACCATGGGAGTGATACCACCCACAGACACACACGCATAGAGAGAGAGAAGGACTGGCAACAAGACTGGATGGAAGAATCACACAGATATTAGATGGTCTTTTAGATTGTCAGAGACACAAACAGACAATCTAAAAGCCATGTACAGTAGAACCATATTGATCACCAGGAGGCACTATTGTCAGCTACCATAAGGGCTCAGATCATTCATACACAACCTTAAAAGGTGGTATTCCAAACAAATACCATGATATTTATGTGACATGAATCATCCTCACCCTACTGGCTAAAGAGTAATGTATACACGTATAAAGAAAGCTCATCAGCTGGAAGTCTTAAACCTTGTGGAACTGTTAAGAGGTTTTATCTACCGGGGTTATGCATATTGAAGGATACTTGTTATGAAGGATGCATATTGAAGGATACTTGTTATGAAGGATGCATTTTGAAGGATACTTGTTATGAAGGATGCATATTAAAGGATACTTGTCATGAAGTATGCATATTGAAGGATACTTGTTATGAAGGATGCATATTGAAGGACACTTGTTATGAAGGATGCATATTGAAGGATACTTGTTATGAAGGATGCATATTGAAGGATACTTGTTATGAAGGATACTTGTTATGAAGGATGCATATTGAAGGATACTTGTTATGAAGGATGCATATTGAAGGATACTTGTTATGAAGGATGCATATTGAATGATGCTTGTTATAAAGGATGCATATTGACGGATACTTGTTAAGTGAAGTATGCATATTGAAGGATATTTGTTATGAAGGATACTTGTTATGAAGGATGCATATTGAAGGATGCTTGTTATGAAGGATGCATATTGAAAGATACTTGTTATGTGCTAATATTAATATTAATATTAATAGCCCACTAATATTTTAGTCATTTAGCAGACACTCTTATCCAGAGCATCTACGGTTAAGTGCCTTGCTAAAGGGCACATCAACAGACGTTTCACCTAGTCAGCTCGGGCATTTGAACCAGCAACCTTTCGGTACTGCTAGGCTACCTGCCACCCTAACGTTAATGTGTTTAACTTATGACCCACGTACACACAGTCCTCCGACCTTCTGAGTGGGATGTCAGAGAGGTTATGCTGTCATTTAAGGCTGAGAGATGAGAGGTCCAGGAGGCCAGCTGGTGTCACTAATACCCACTGCACATTCAGCATAACTTAGTGCCAACAATGACTCATGTTGCACCTCTCTCTCTCATGTATACACACACACACATAGTGTTCTTTCGCCCGCTCACACACACACGCATATGCAGTCACGCACGCACGCACGCACACACAGACACACACACACACACACACAAATATACACTTCACCCCTCCCTCCACATCTCTCCTGTCTTTTCTACCTCTTGCTATATCTATACTCTTCTCTCAGTTCATGCCAGTATGTAATCAATTCATTTCTACCACTTTATAGACTATATATCCATTCTTTACTGGGTTTATGTGTCTGATTCAAAATACTGTATCTTTATGTTACTCATGGTCATATGTATTCATTAGTATACATTCTTGGTAATGTATTAGAAGAGAAGTACAGTAGCTACTGCACAATCGTTTTTAAAGTTTTTTATTTGTGGTATCTATAGCCATCTTGACCTTGAATTTGACATGTTATTTACTTGGCTATCTCTCAGGTCATTTCTCATACAGCAGCTATTAAGTACACTATACTGAAATGTGAGTTAGTGTGGAAGAGAGCAGACTCAGGAAGCAGCTTTGGCCCTGTCCACTTGTTTAGATGCTGTCTGTTGTGCTGGCTGTATCTGGGTCTGTTCCATAGTCCAAGTCAACATGATGGTTGCATGTACACCTGCAGACAGTTTCCTAGTGGATAGTTTTTCTAGCATCTAAAGAGAACCTACCATGCTTACTGTACCACATCACTGCATGTTTAAATGTCAAAGCTCTTCATGCTACCAGGCAAGACATTTATTTTTTCCAAATAGACATGTTGTTGGAGTGACTTGAGTCAAAGGTTCATGGGTCATATGTAGCAAATTCTCAAAGTTAGATTCCCTGTTGATATAAAAATGAGGTTTGGGGCAGCTATGCTTGAAGTGAGCTATAAGAAATGAAACTGTATATCACCATGTGTGTGTATGTGTGGTGTGAGTGTGTCTTTGTGTGTATTTCTGTGTATTGTGTATGTGGTTGTGTTATTTGTTTTCTAAGGTTTGTAATGCAATGTCTGTGGTGGTGGGTGGATGAAAGTGTGTGTGAGTGTGTTGAATAACGAGAATGCCTGCATGCATGCTGTTCAGCCTGACTAGAATATTTAACTTGCCTGGTTTGTGTTGTGTGTGTGTGTGTGTGTGTTGTGTGTGTGTGTGTGTGTGTGTGTGTGTGTGTGTGTGTGTGTGTGTGTGTGTGTGTGTGTGTGTGTGTGTGTGTGTGTGTGTGTGTGTGTGTGTGTGTGTGTGGGAAAGGTTGTGTGTGGATGTGGGTAAGTCTGTGTGTGTATCGACATGTGTATGGCATGTGTATGTGTGTATAAGTGTGTGTCCCAGGCGGGCAGGTGTGTGTCCCAGCCCCAGGTTGGTTCGGGGCAGAGGCAGTAACTCCTGTGCCTCTACCTGTAGGTGGCAGACAGCGGAGCAGCACCAGCCACCAGCAGACCTCTCTCTCTCTGTCTGTCTCTCTGTCTGGCTCACTGTCTGTCTCTCTGTCTGTCTCTCTGTCTGGCTCACTGTCTGTCTCTCTGTCTGTCTCTCTGTCTGTCTCTCTGTCTGGCTCACTGTCTGGCTCTCTGTCTGGCTCTGGCTGTGTATCTGCTGCTGCCTCCGCTGCTGCTCTCACTGTCAGTGCTGGCTGATCTGGCTTGATCTGGTTTGTCAACCCCCTCTCCCGAAGCCCCCCTTGCTCCCTCACCCTTAGCTCCTTGCACCTCTTCTTCAGCTCCCACTGTCTGGGCCCTTCCTCTCCCCCTCTCTCCACTTGCCCCCTGGAATCCCCCTCTGCCATCTCCCCATGGCTGCCCTGCTCCTGGGCAGGGGCACATCCCCTCCTTGGGTCCCTCCCGGGGCTGGTGGGGCAAGGTGGGGGGCGAGGCGTGGCGAAGCAAGGTGGGGGGCCCGTGTCAGTGTGCCTCTCTGTGTGTCGCTCCAGGTTACGGGGTATTACAGGAGGAGCTGCTCTCCCCTCCTTCCATGCAGTACAGCCTGCCCTCCCCACTCGGAAATGAGCCCTACTGGCAGGAAGTCTCCAGTCTGGAGTGTGCTCCCATGGCCATCACAGAGGAGGACACACTCATGGAGATGTCCGATGTGCAGGTGTGGCCCTCGGGCAACAGCCCCTCCCTAGTGGCCGTGGAGGACTCCTCACTGGAGTGCAGCAATGCTGACGACTCGGAGGGGCTGCAGGGGCTGTCGTACGGGAGCCTGGGCCGGCCGGGCAGTAGGGCTACCGGAGAGGAAGGGGGGCTGAGTGGCTCCATGGAGCTGGTGGAAGACAACTCAGAGATGGGGGCTGTTGACTCGTTCAGCACCGCCACCCCTGCCACCCCTGCTTCGTTCAGCACAGCCACCCCTGCCACCCCTTCTTCGTTCGGAGGCACCATCGCCGCCATGTTATACAACGTTAATGGTCTGGAGAAGGGTCAAGGGTCAAAAGTCGTGAAGTCAGAGGCAGCAGCGGTCAGAGGCAACTTGGCAGGTGGAGATGGAGCTGGAGTTGAAGGAGGAAGAGGAGGAAGGACAGGCTCAGAGGAAGGGCTTTCTCTTGTTGCAGGACAACAGCAGCGAGTGTACACCCGGCTGAGCAAGTCGCCCGGTCTGAGCCGCGTGGCTGATCGTAATGGAGACAGGTGAGTGTGTCCTCAGACCTAAGTCAGTCTGCAGCTCAGCTGGACACAGCACTTGCCAGACAGGGGGTAGTCCAGACACTCACCTCTGAGACAACTGAGCCTTAGGACACTTCAATGTTGCCATGTTTCCTAACCTAATAATACAATATTTAGTTTTAGTAACAGAGTGTCTATGAAGGACTATCAGTCAGCTTTTGTTTGACACACACACATTTGACACACATTGGCCTCTCTCTGCTCCTTTCATTCCTTTGTCTATTCTCCTCTCACTTGTCCTCTCTCTCCACCTCTCTTCATCTCTCTCCTCCTTTCTTCTTTTCTCACTCATCCTCTGCCTCCTTAGGTCCAGTGGTGGCAGCAGTGGTAGTAGAGGCAGTAGCGGAGGTGGTGGCTCTTTACTGTCCTATCTGCAGGAGCAGTCGGGTCCAGGTTGGCAACCTGTCACTGACCACACTCAGGCCTGGTTGGGTTCACAGACAACAAAACCCAGGCAGGCCATGGACTCAATGATGTCATCAGTGCGCGCTGCCATGGATGTGGACCCCAGCCAGTCCCGTGTGTCCCAGGAGGCCTTGCTTCAGCCGGTGCGGGACATGGGGCACTCTGAGCTCCTGCGTGGGCACTTCAGGGGCACCCAGCCATTTGAGAAGGGCCTGGGGTTCCCTCACAGGGTGTCAGAGCTGCAGACCTGGGACGACGTACTCCTGAGGCAGCAGGTGAGTGGGAAACCTATTTTATTATTGGGGTGGCAGGTAGCCTACCGGTTAAGAGCGTTGGGCCAATAACCGAGAGGTTGCTGGTACGAAACCCAATGCCGGCTAGGTTTAAAATCTGTAGATGTTCCCTTCCTAAGATGGCACCGAAGAACATGGCTGACATTTTACATTCTTCCAACCAATTGTGCAATTTTTTTTTTTTTTGTGATTTGTGTAACTTTTAAAAAAACTTATTGTGTACATAATGTTGCTGCTACCGTGTATTATGACCGAAAATAACTTCTGGACATTAGAAAAGCGATTACTCACCTCAAACTGGAAGAAACTTTTTCCTTTAACGAGCCCCACTAGAAGGATATCTTGCTTTGACTGGAACAGGCCCAGATCCACGCCTTTTGCGTGAAGAAAAAGGGGACACAGATCGCGGATCCTTCTGAGAAGCTGGAGGCGAGCGAGTAAACTCCCAATGCCTTCCATTCTCCTTGCTAACGTGCAATCGTTAGAAAATAAAATTGATGACCTACTATTAAGATTAACTGTAACATCTTATGTTTCACCGAGACATGGCGGAACGAAAAAACAGACAATATAGAGCTGGCAGGATTTTCCATGCACCGGCAGAACAGAGACGCTACCTCTGGTAAGACGAGGGGTGTGTGTGTGTCTTTTCGCCAGAAACAGCTAGTGCGCGATGTCTAATATTAAAGAAGTCTCAAGGTATTGCTCACCTGAGGTAGAGTACCTTATGATAACCTGTAGACCGCACTATCTACCAAGATACAGTTCTCATCTGTATTATTCATAGCCATCTATTTACCACCACAAAGCAAAGCTGGCACTAAGACCGCTCTCAACCAACTCTATAAGGCCATAAGAAAAGAAGAAAATGCTCACCCAGAAACGGTCTCCTAGTGGCCGGGGACTTTAATGCAAGCAAACTTAAATCAGTTTTACCAAATTTTTACCAGCATGTCACATGTGCAACCAGAGACCACCTTTACTCCATACACAGAGATGCATACAAAGCTCTCACCCGCCCTCCATTTGGCAAATCTGACCACAATTCTATCCTCCTGATTCCTGCTTACAAGCAAAAACTAAAGCAGGAAGTAGCAGTGACTCGCTCAATATGGAAGTGGTCAGATGACACGGTTGCTACACTACAAGACTGTTTAGCTAGCACAGACTGGAATATGTTCCGGGATTCATCCAATGGCATTGAGGAATACAACACCTCAGTCAGTCATCGGCTCCATCAATTAGTGCATTGATGATGTCGTCCCCATAGTGACTGTACGTACATATCCCAACCAGAAGCCATGGATTACAGGCAACATCCACATCGAGCTAAAGGCTACAGCTGCCTCTTTCAAGGAGCGGGAGACTAATCGCTTATAAGAAATCCCGCTATGCCCTCAGATGAACCATCAAACAAGCAAAGCGTCAATACAGGATTAAGATTTAATCCTACTACACCGTCTCTGACGCTCGTCGGATGTGGCAGGGCTTGAAAACTATTATGGATTACAAAGGGAAACCTCAGACACAAGCTGCCCAGTGACGCGAGGCTACCAGACGAGCTAAAGGCCTTTTATACTCGCTTTGAGGCAAGCAACACTGAAGCATGCACGGGAGCACCAGCTGTTCTGGATGACTGTGTGGTAACTCTCTCGGTAGCCGATGTGAACAAAACCTTTAAACAGGTCAACATTCACAAAGCCACTGGGCCAGACGGATTACCAGGACGTGTACTCAAAGCATGCGCGGACCAACTGTCAAGTGTCTTCACTGACATTTTCAACCTTTCCCTGACCGAGTCTGTAATACCTGCATGTTTCAAGCAGACCACCATAGTCCCTGTGCCCAAGGAAGTGAAGGTAACCTGCCTAAAGGATTACCGCCCCATGGCACTCACATCGGTGGCCATGAAGTGCTTTGAAGGCTCCCTCTGCAACTGGATCGTTGACTTCCTGACGGGCCGCCCCCAGGTGGTAAGAGTAGGCAACATCACGTCTGCCACGCTGATCCTGATCCTTAACAATGAGGCCCCTCGGGGGTGTGTACTTAGTCCCCTCCTGTATTCCCTGTTCACCCACGGCCAAACACTGCATGGCCAAACACAACTGCAACACCATCATTAAGTTTGCTGACGACACAACAGTGGTAGGCCTGATCACCGACAACGATGAGACGGCCTATAGAGAGGAGGTCAGAGAACTGGCAGTGGAGAGCCAGGACAACAACCTCTCCCTCAATGTGAGCAAGACAAAGGAGCTGATCGTGGACTACAGAAAATGGCGGGCCGAACCCCTATTAACATCAACTGGGCTGTAGTGGAGCGGGTCGAGAGTTCCAAGTTCCTTGGTGTCCACATCACCAACGAACTATCATGGTCCAAACACACCAAGACAGTTGTGAAGAGGGCACGACTAAACCTTTTCCCCCTCAGGAGACTGAAAAGATTTTTCACGGGCCCCCAGATCCTCAAAAGGTTCTACAACTGCACCATCGAGAGCATCCTGACCGGTTGCATCACAGCCTGGCTCCTCAACAGCTTCTACCCCCAAGCAATTAGACTGCTGAACAATTCATAAAAATTGCCACCGGACAATTTACATTGACTCCCCCGTACACTGCTGCTACTGCTGTTTGTTTGTTACCTATGCATAGTCACTTCAACCCCACCTGCATGTGCAGATTACTAGCCTGTACCCCTGCACACTGACTCGGTACCGGTGCCCCCTGTATATAGCCGCGCTATTGTTATTCTTATTGTGTTCGTTTTTATTATTATTACTTCTTCTTGAGCTGCGCTGTCGGTTAAGGGCTTGTAAATAAGCATTTCACGGTAAAGTCTACACTTGTTGTATTCAGCGCATGTGGCAAATAAAGTTTGATTAGATTTGAACAAGGCACTTAACTCTAATTGCTCCTGTAAGTCTCTTTGGATAAAAGTGTCTCCAAAATGACTAAAATGTAAATGCTGTACAGTAGGACTTGTATGACTACAGTCCAAACCCAGTGACAGAAGGCTATAACTGAATTAGATTATAAATACCATAATCCCACTATCCTCTCCTCTCACACACATGCACATACAAACAGAAGGCCCAAGAAGGGCACAAACAGCCTGTCAAGCCAAAAATAGCAGCCCCTGTCACCAGATCCCCAATCCCAGCCCATCACACCTGGCATCTAGCATTCTGGCACCAGAGCACCCTAAAGGACACTGCACCAGAGCACCCTAAAGGACACTGCACCAGAGCACCCTAAAGGACACTGCACCAGAGCACCCTAAAGGACACTGCACCAGAGCACCCTAAAGGACACTGCACCAGAGCACCCTAAAGGACACTGCACCAGAGCACCCTAAAGGACACTGCACCAGAGCACCCTAAAGGACACTGCACCAGAGCACCCTAAAGGACAGCTCAACTTTGCGACGCAGTGAGAGAGCAAAAGGGGCTGTTTCAGTCTCTATGGGCTATCCCTGGTAGGAAGTTATATTGGGACTGCCAGGTTATATTGGGACTGTCAGTGTGTTGGAACAGTAAGAACAGACTACAATGTTGCCCATAGAGAATAAGTGGCAGGAAATGGTCTTTCTTCTGACAATCTGCATCTTACTGTATTGTTTAAGTAAAATAGATCCCAAACCATTACAGAATAATTATGTGTGGTGGTGGAACATATACCTACATGCCATTGGAATAATAATATAAGTGTGGAAGTATAGTGTATGGTTGTGTGTACCAGAGTATAGTATGATTACCTGAGGGAGTATACTATGAGTACCTGAGGGAGCCAGGACCTGAGGGAGTATACTATGAGTACATGAGGGAGTATAGTATGGTTACCTGAGGGAGTATACTATGAGTACCTGAGGGAGTATAGTATGATTACCTGAGGGAGTATACTGTAGTGTGATTACCTGAGGGAGGCCTGTTGGTCAGGGTGCAAGTCTGTTATTCTCACTCCCAGCCTCTCAGCCTGACAGAGCAGAGCTCCTCTCTGAAGCAGCCAGAAGTATTTAAAGACTACAGATCACATGGCTGGGAGATAGAGAGGGAGCGAGGGGTGAAGGGTTGTTTTTGGAAGCACGGAGGAGAGAGAGAGAGAGAGCGAAGGAACGAAAGAGAGAGGGAGGGAGAGGAAATAGAAGCCTCCCAAGGTTGCAGCCGCCTAGATTTGATGGCATGGGTCAGCCATTCCTACTGACCAGCTGACAGACGGAGAGAGAAAGGGAGAGGGAGACGGAGCCAGAGAAAGAAGGAACAGGGTCTAGTGGAGTAGAGCTTGCTGAAGAAGGGACACAAGCGGAGGGAGAGAAAGAAGGACAAGACGCCAGCACTGTTGAGAGGAGAGAAGGCCTGAGGGTGCAGCTGTTGCCCCAGAAAAACGGAGAGAAGTGTCGTGGATAGACAGCGAGAGCCTGCACAGACGTGTCTGTGTTAGTGTCTGTGTTAGTGTGTGTGTTAGGGTGTGTGTTAGTGTGTGTGGGTGGGCGTGTAGTTGGGTGTGTGAGAGTGGGTGTGTCGTGCGCTCCACTGGGTTGCTGGGTTGCTTTGAGAGTTTGCAGAGGTAGAAGCTTGGAGGGGCTGTGAGTGATGTGGGCCCTGGTGACTGAGCTGCTCTTCAGCTTTGTGCTGCTGGCCTTCCTGGTGATCAGTGGTCAGAATGTGATGCATATAGCCAGCGGCTCCCTGCGCTCTGTGCTCACCTATGTGCACGCTGCGCTAGACCGTGAGCTGGGCGAGGCCGAGGGTGTGGCCGACGAAGAGGAGAACGTCACCACCCGCGTGGTCCGCCGCAGGGTCATTCTCAAGGTACCCAACAGAGAGGGGAGGGGAGGAGGGGCGAGGGGCGAGAGGATGAGAGACAGAATGATGAAGGAGAATGTAACAAACAGTGTGGTGGAAAGCAGATGGTTGCTGTGTGTGTGTGTTGTGTGTGTGTGTGTGTGTGTGTGTGTGTGTGTGTGTGTGTGTGTGTGTGTGTGTGTGTGTGTATTTGTAAAGCTCAGAGGTGATTTAATGTTTGTCTGTGACAAGGGGAAATGTTTGTCAGGGTCGAGGCGAAGGGAGAAGGTGAAGAGAAACCTATTTCTGCTTGTTTACCGTATTAACTTCCGACCATGCAATTTATCCGTAATGGGATCAATAATGAAAGATGAAAGATTATGTTCATAAAACAGTTGTTCATTTATATTGTAGAATTTTAACTGACACATACAGTATGCTGACTTGTGCATAGATGATGAATATACAGGATGCACGATAGAACTACTTTGCAACAACAACATTAGTTTTAAAGTATTTTCAAGCAACTTTCTGGATCATATTGTTCATACCGTATTCTGCCAGGTGAGATAGAATAGTAACAGAGGGAGGGGAGGACAAAACTAAGAATGGTCAAACCATAGACCTACAGTTGAGACCCATTTAGACTGTAGATACACAGTACAGGCCTTGTACGTGCTGTGACCATAGACCTACAGTTGAGACCCATTTAGACTGTAGATACACTGTACAGGCCTTGTACGTGCTGTGACCATAGACCTACAGTTGAGACCCATTTAGACTGTAGATACACTGTACGGGCCTTGTACGTGCTGTGACCATAGACCTACAGTTGAGACCCATTTAGACTGTAGATACACTGTACAGGCCTTGTACGTGCTGTGACCATAGACCTACAGTTGAGACCCATTTAGACTGTAGATACACTGTACGGGCCTTGTATGTGCTGTGACCATAGACCTACAGTTGAGACCCATTTAGACTGTAGATACACTGTACGGGCCTTGTACGTGCTGTGACCATAGACCTACAGTTGAGACCCATTTAGACTGTAGATACACTGTACGGGCCTTGTACGTGCTATGACCATAGACCTACAGTTGAGACCCATTTAGACTGTAGATACACTGTACAGGCCTTGTACGTGCTGTGACCATAGACCTACAGTTGAGACCCATTTAGACTGTAGATACACTGTACGGGCCTTGTACGTGCTGTGACCATAGACCTACAGTTGAGACCCATCTAGACTGTAGATACACTGTACAGGCCTTGTACGTGCTGTGACCATAGACCTACAGTTGAGACCCATTTAGACTGTAGATACACTGTACGGGCCTTGTACGTGCTGTGACCATAGACCTACAGTTGAGACCCATTTAGACTGTAGATACACTGTACAGGCCTTGTACGTGCTGTTGAGCTGTGAATGGCTCAACCTGTGTGGTGTTTAAACCTATGAACTCAGTCTCTAATCTCTCTACCATCTTCATGGTCCTATTCTCCCCCCTCCCTCCAGCCCTCTCTTGGTCTCAACACCTTTAAAAACTAAAAAATCCTTCCTCTATGGATTGTGGGTGATAGGGCAGACTCCAGCCATGGTGCTGTGTTCAATAGTTTCAATTGCAGGACCTTTTGATCTTATAAATAGCTGTACTGGCGCCTCCAATGTTATTAGGAGTAATAGTTGTATTCTTATGAACCTCATCAACTCTGATTGTATTAGTGCTAACACCACAGCAGTCCCAGTAGTGATCCCCTGACCAGTTACTATTTCCATGTATGTATGTATGTATGTATGTATGTATGTATGTATGTATGTATGTATGTATGTATGTATGTATGTATGTATGTATGTATGTATGTATGTATGTATGTATGTATGTATGTATGTATGTATGTATGTACATGTATGTATGTATGTATGTATGTATGTATGTACGTATGTACGTATGTATGTATGTATGTATGTATGTATGTATGTATGTATGTATGTATGTATGTATGTATGTATGTATGTATGTATGTATGTATGTATGTATGTATGTATGTATGTATGTATGTATGTATGTATGTATGTATGTATGTATGTATGTATGTATGTATGTATGTATGTATGTATGTCTCTCTCTCTCTCTCTCTCTCTCTCTCTCTCTCTCTCTCTCTCTCTCTCTCTCTCTCTCTCTCTCTCTCTCTCTCTGGTTTGGGGTTGGTGACAGTGGCTAAATGATGAGACTCACTCTGGGGGCTATTTTAAAGTGCTCTAGATTCCAGCACCCTTTTCGTTCTGTATGCTGACTCCTGGTTTTCTCTCGGAGTCGTTCCCCAATTCATACTTACAAACTCACAGGTGTGACATTAATGTCTGTGGAAAAGTTGTTGGCCAAACAAGTTTTTGGATCCAATCTTTCTGGTAGTATTGACTGGTCCCTTTTGTAATGTTAATGTAGAGTATGTGGTTTTGGACTCCTTACTGTGTAAGTGTGTGCTGTTGATGAGTTTGCCATTCATCTATGAGCAGATGTGTGTGACGGTACAGTATACCATGTGTATTTCAGTATGACAGTATTGTTTAGTGATGTTCAGTACATGCTGTCTGTCCTTTAGGGTGACGAGGCCAAGGATCTCCCAGGGGAACAAGTGAGCGAGGAGCAGTTCACAGATGAGCACGGAAACATCGTCACCAAGAAGGTCAGATATCTATCCCAGCATGCCTCTCTCTACTCTACAGCCCTGCGCTGTGGCTTATCTACCAGTTCCCCCCTGTTACTATTCATGTTCAACTCACTACACTCATCCTCATAGAAATGATTATTCAATTGATAATCAAGAACCATCACGTTCATCGTCATGCCTTGATTTATTCCAATGTCATGACTGTAATCACGACATGGGAAAATGATCCCTGTCTTGCTCTCACAGGTGTCACAGTCATGTTTAGTTGCTGTATGAATGGTTGTGGGTTGTAGATTTAATAAGGAGGGGGTTGAAAGGTTGTGGGTTGTGTATTTAATAAGGATAGGGTTGAAAGGTTGTGGGTTGTAGATTTAATAAGGATGGGGTTGAAAGGTTGTGGGTGGTATATTTAATAAGGATGGGGTTGAAAGGTTGTGGGTTGTAGATTTAATAAGGATGGGGTTGAAAGGTTGTGGGTTGTAGATTTAATAAGGAGGGGGTTGAAAGGTTGTGGGTTGTAGATTTAATAAGGATGGGGTTGAAAGGTTGTGGGTTGTAGATTTAATAAGGATGGGGTTGAAAGGTTGTGGGGGGTAGATTTAGTAAGGATGGGGTTGAAAGGTTGTGGGTAGTAGGTTTAATAAGGATGGGGTTGAAAGGTTGTGGGTAGTAGATTTAGTAAGGATGGGGTTGAAAGGTTGTGGGTTGTAGATTTAATAAGGATGGGGTTGAAAGGTTGTGGGTGGTAGATTTAGTAAGGATGGGGTTGAAAGGTTGTGGGTGGTAGATTTAGTAAGGATGGGGTTGATAAGGATACATATAACCAGGACAGTGTTTTATAATGAACATTAAGTTCCTTAATGGTACACAGGGAGAACCCAAAAGAGTACCAATCTCTCCTTCTTAAGCTCTCTTTCCCACCACCCTCCATCATCCTCTCATCCTCCTCTCCCTCCCTCCCCTGTGTGTGTGTGTGTGTGTGTGTGTGTGTGTGTGTGTGTGTGTGTGTGTGTGTGTGTGTGTGTGTGTGTGTGTGTGTGTGTGTGTGTGTGTGTGTGTGTGTGTGTGTGTGTGTGTGTGTGTGTGTGTGTGTGTGTGTGTGTGTGTGTGTGTGTGCGGTGCAGATTGTACGGAAGGTGGTGCGCAGGGGGAAGGGCTCAGGTGACGAGGGGGGTCAGGAGCGGTCAGTGAGCGTGGATGGCTCTCTGCAGGATGAGCTGGAGGCTGAGGCGGAGCAGTTCATGAACTACGCCGTCCTGAGCAGCAAGGTGGGCCACTGACCTGCATCAGCCAGGCCACACTCACCTGGGCTAATGTACAAGAGGCTGAGACTCTAAACAAACTCATTCATCTGTCATAAATAGAGCATTGATTCACAGTTAAAGTAGACTGAGACTAACTTGACCATACAGGGCCCATCAGGGTCAATCTGTAAACTTCCCTGAATTTATATAGGTACTCAATGTAGCAATCAACCACTAGAGAAGATGACAAGGGTGTAGCTGGGAACTACGATCTCTTTACTCTGCTGGGATCAGCAGTATAGATTCCTCTGTTAGTCCAAAGTAGACCACAGTGGGCTAAACCTGCATGGACTGTGTCGTGTGAATGGGATGTGTGTGTGTGTGTTTGTAATTTAGATCAACCTGTGTTGTCATTCCCCATCCTCCTAGCTACAAAGAAACTGAAAGAAATATTGATTGTGTGAGTGTCCTCATGCTGTATTTTGTATCCAACGTGCAAAAGCATTACTCATCTGTGCTTCATTTCCCCCATCATGTCCACCCTCTCCATCCTGACCTGCATGTAGGACCATCCAAAAAGTCCACAACTGCATCCTGCTCTGATAGCTTGCACTGTCTCTCTGCGTTGGCTGAAACAACAAACTAATGCTTCCAGGTTTCATAACAGCAGTCAGTTCTGATATCTGCTCTGTCTCCAGTCAGTACATAGATGGATGGCTCTTTCTCTCCAGTTGATATGAATGTCTGGGTGTTGGTTGGTTGCTCTTGATGTGCTAATGCAATGAGGTCCATTCTCTCCCCTTCAGTAACCCACATTGACTGACTGTCTATCTGTCTTCTCTGCCCGCCTCCATTCAAAGTCTCTATAGTCCATAACTATGACTGTGTGCTCCCTCCAACCTGCAGTACTCTATTCCATGTCAATGTTTCTGATGCTTCTCTCTTTTCTATTTTCCTGTCTGTTTTTCCAATCCCCACCCCATCTCTCTTGGCTTGGCTGTCTTTCCATTATCTCTCTTCTCTTGAATTGACTCCTTTCCTCTCCTTTTCTTGTCTTCCCGTCAATTCTCTCGCTTCGCTCATTACCTCAATTGTCACTTTTAACCTCTTCTCCTCTCCACCCTTGTCTCTTCATACACCTCTTCACCTCATCCGTATCTTTCACCTCTCACACACTGTGCCATTGCTCCCTCTCCCTCTCTCCTGATTCCCTCTCCCTCTCTCCTGATTTCATCTCCCTACTCTCTCCCTCTCTCCTGATTCCCTCTCTGTCCTCCACATCTTTTTGTTCTCCTACTACTTCTCCTTCACTTCTACTTCCACCTCTCCCTCTTACTCTCATCCTCTCCGCCACCTGTCTGTCCCTCCTCTCCCTCTTACTCTCATCCTCTCCGCCACCTGTCTGTCCCTCCTCGCCCTCCAACTCTCATCCTCTCCTCTACCTGTCTCTGTCCCTCCTCTCCCTCCTACTCTCATCCTCTTCTCTACCTGTCTCTGTCCCTCCTTTCCCTCCTACTCTCATCCTCTTCTCTACCTGTCTCTGTCCCTCCTTTCCCTCCTACTCTCATCCTCTCCTCCACCTGTCTCTGTCCCTCCTCTCCCTCCTACTCTCATCCTCTCCTCCACCTGTCTCTGTCCCTCCTCTCCCTCCTACTCTCATCCTCTTCTCTACCTGTCTCTGTCCCTCCTCTCCCCCTCCTCATCCTCTCTCTACCTGTCTCTGTCCCTCCTTTCCCTCCTACTGTCATCCTCTTCTCTACCTGTCTCTGTCCCTCCTTTCCCTCCTACCTCATCCTCTCCTCCACCTGTCTCTGTCCCTCCTCTCCCTCCTACTCTCCTCCTCTCCTCCACCTGTCTCTGTCCCTCCTCTCCCTCCTACTCTCATCCTCTTCTCTACCTGTCTCTGTCCCTCCTCTCCCTTCTACTCTCATCCTCTTCTCTACCTGTCTCTGTCCCTCCTCTCCCTTCTACTCTCATCCTCTTCTCTACCTGTCTCTGTCCCTCCTCTCCCTCCTACTCTCATCCTCTTCTCTACCTGTCTCTGTCCCTCCTCTCCCTCCTACTCTCATCCTCTTCTCTACATGTCTCTGTCCCTCCTCTCCTTTACCTCCGCCCCTGGCTCTCCCCTTGCACCCCCTCCCTGATGTAGCCTGATATTGTGGATGTGAAGAAGGGTGCTCAGATAGTGAAATGTGCCAGTCTGCGGAGAGTAAAGCAGTGAGGGAAGCATGCAGACAGAGTGGCAGAGCGACATGTCCCCGCAGGTACGGGACTGACTGACCCACTGAGACCTCTCACCTGGGTTATGGCTCCATCATTTAATCCTGCCTCTCTGGATTAAATAGGCCTGATGTTGTTACAGTAATTCAGTACTAATGACATTGAGCTAATTGTAGCACTACAGTGCAGAGTGACATTTGATGTGGCTTGAACTATATCATTGGCATTTGATGCAACTACTGTGCATTAATATGTTACAGTATGACTGTGGGGTGGCATTGATTTAGTAGATTCACATTTAATATTAAAACTAAGTCTAGTTGAGCGGTAACGCTCTCAACTCTGTACTACACATACTGTATCCCTCGGCAACAGAGGTATGAGTCCCGACTCGACCATTCCTGTCTATGCCCTTAAACATTCCTATCTTTGTCCTCTTCATCGTCTATCTCCCCCTATCTACTTCTAGATGTTCTATCAGAAAATAATGAAATAGGAAAGGTTGACCGGACCTCCCGATCTTCTTACCCAGATGCCTCGTTACATATGGCTTTATAAGATAGTATATTAGTGTGTAGTGTTTTGCTGTAGATGAGTATCAGTGTGTCAAATACAGTTGGATGTATAGCACAGCTGTTGTCATACTGTCTTAGGAGAGTCTAAACTACAGCAGATTCTGTGGTCAGTGTGTATAGATTGTGTTACAGTGGGTATTCAGCAGGGTGTGAAGGGGAGGTTCAATGGCTGTCCTTATGTGGTGGCGTAGTACTAATGCTGCACATGTCTGACTGGGTTTACAGTAGGTCTAGCTACATGCAGTATGTTTATGTTAGTGCTGACTGTTGTACCTATTACAGATAGCATTGCATGTGGCTCTCCACTATCAAAGGGTGCTGGGGATCCAGCATGTTTTCATAGGTCAAAGTTGACAGGCCAGTTGTTCTTTCAAATTAAACTATCTGGGTCAACTGTGTGTGTGTGTGTGTGTGTGTGTGTGTGTGTGTGTGTGTGTGTGTGTGTGTGTGTGTGTGTGTGTGTGTGTGTGTGTGTGTGTGTGTGTGTGTGTGTGTGTGTGTGTGTGTGTGTGTGTGTGTGTGTGCTCACGCATGCGTGCATTCATGTGTGCCCCTTACTCTGACGTATAAGACACACCCAGACGAGAAACAGGTCCCATGCATTTGCACTCCGAGGAATGCAGTAGCCTTAAATTCAGATTGCTGCCATTTCAGACCGGAGACGGCACCAACTACTACACTCAGGTTCACTTTGATTAGTAAGACAGATCTTGACAAAACATTTACATTATAAACAGAACAATGACCAATGACTTGACTGACAATGCACAACACTTTCTTAAAGTAGGAGAAATAGAGCTCCCCAGAGCAGTATATACTGTACTGTATACTCTGAGTACACGAAACATTAAGGACGCCCGCTCTTTCCATGGCATAGACTGACCAGGTGAAAGGTATGATCTCTTATTGATGTCACTTGTTAAATCCACTTCAATCCATGTAGATGAAAGGTAGGAGACAGGGTATCCCTTTCCTGCCATCATATGACCTAGTGGCCTCATGGGGAGAATGTTATTCATATTTTTTTCAGAATTAATAGACAGAAAAAAAACGTACACAGAAAAACCTGTTTCTACAGTTTTGTTATGTGATGTATATAAAGTGTAATATCGGGATGCAAACTTAGAATTGAATACATTTAAACTCTATAGCTGGCACGGGTAAATGTCTTATTTTTTTCAAGACCATACATATGTGTGTGAGGTGTATACTTTTGTTTCAAATAGGATTTGTTTAAGACAACAACAAAAAACACTCTGTGTGTCCCTGATTTAACCCACTGCAGTAAAAGGTTAAAGAGGATTTTTAAGCCTTGAGACGATTGAGACAGGGATTGTGTATGTGTGCTATTCAGAGGGTGAATCGGCAAGACAAAATATTTAAGTGCCTTTGAACAGAGTATGTTAGTAGGTGCCAGGCGCACTGGTTTGTGTCAAGAACTGCAAAGCTGCTGGGTTTTTCACGCTCAACAGGTATCCCTAATGTTTGGTATACTCAGTGTATAAGACTACAAGGCAGTGTTTCTAGAGTCCCCTATTTCCATGCTTGAAAGGAAGGTTGCGGTACATTTTCTCTTTATCCAAGGACAGTTGTAAGACAAGCTCTGACCGTGTTTTGGCTGTGTTTGTGTGTGTATGTATTTATAGACAGGTATGCCTACTCACATTTACTGATTCGTCTCTGGGTTCTTGATTTGTGCACCCTGCATGCCGATCCAACAGAACTGTTGGGTCTGATTCTCTACACACTGATGGGAACCTTGTCCTTGCTCCATATTAATCTCTGTTCTCTTGCCCTCCAGGATTTGAGCCCCACACCAAAACAATCCTACTTAGACACATGACCGGCGGCAGGTGACAGGAGGAATGAAGAGGAGGAGAATAATGGAGAGAAAAGAAGAGAGATTGGAACGAACGAAACACTAACTTCATAATAACAACAACCACCACGGCAAAGCCGACGATCACGAGAGCGAAGTGGATTTACTCCTAGTTTTCTTACCTTTTTAAAAAAAGAAACAATCCAAAAATGTCAACTACTAGACTAGGTGCATGATTTCGTATTAAAACAAAACCAAACACAGACAACAAAAAAATAGCAACCAAAACGTGCTTCCTGTTATATGTATCAGCATGAATGACTGCTGGCGCATGGCCTGTCTTTCACTACAGTACTAGGGGTTGTGTGGGGGGGGATCACTCCTATATTGGATAGGAGGCCATGTTGGGGTGTAGGGCAAGGTGAATATGTCATACGCCCCCTTTCTAAAGAAACAGGGCAGTGTTTGTTTGTGAAACTTCTGAAAAGGGAGACTGTCAAAATACTCAGAATTATCTCTAGGCAACAGGTCACTCTCCCTCCCTGTCACACTGAACAGACTCTTCCAGCAAAAAAAATATATTAAATACATCACAGTCTGGTTTCAGCCCTTCACTGTCCCACTCCAGTAGCCTACATTTAGGATATTGGTGTTGTACATTCTATCTGCACTGAAATGCTACGTGACTGAGTGTTACCTGTGTTTTATGTCACCATAACCCTATGTGATGCTAATGATGCTGCTGTTTCAGACACCTAAACTATTCTTCTGCTCTGGTGTTCTTGTTTGGTTAACTCTATGCGTATATGTTCTATATATCTTGAGATCTGGTGGGTATGAGAACAAACAAAACAAACCTCTGTGTCGTTCTGCCTGTTATATCTGTCCATTTTTGTGTGTCCGGTTATTTGTTATTTTGTGATTTTCATGTGATGCCTCCCTTTGCTGTCGTCATCTCACCTAGAGGGCATTATTGGCTTCAGAGACATTTCACGGTTCTTTGTGTTTTAGAAAGAGGAGGTTCTGTGTTGACTTTCCTCCCCAACCCCACAACCAACCTCCCTGGAGTGGTTTGTGTGCTTCCAGGGTGAATGTAATTGGAGTAAAGGCTGGGGCAATCATGAGAACGTTGGATAGACCTTTCACCTACCCTGCTATATGTGTGCAGCTATAGTCCAGTTTGTCTGGCGGTCCTGTCACCACCATCTGCATGTATGTATGCAGCCCACCCACCTCATTCATCTCTACACCCCATCCTCACACCCCATTCTCCCTGCACTGCACACCCTGCCCTGCCCTGCCTCCCTCCACTCCCCCAGCCTTTCAGTGTAGATGCAGTAGTCCTGTTCTGTCCCTCTCAATATGGATATTATGTAGCAGTTCTGTTCATTACCAGCAGGGGTCAGAGTCCCCCTAATTAATGTAGCATCTCCCCTCTGGTGTGTCTGTCACACAGCAACAGATTGTCAGTCTGATATCACAGGATATATCCAAGAGAGTTTACAGATCATCTACCCATCTACCCATCATTCGATATGAGTAAAGAAGTAACTTCACCACTACAGGTAATAATGTAGCACTGGTTAAGCTGGTTACATGTGATAGTCAGTCAGGGAGAGGTGGGTATCTACAGAGATTTGAAAGTGTTGGGATTGTAAGTGTTGCTTGTTTTGTTGGCAACTCTCAGTAGACTAGCGAAGACAACCAGCCACCAATCACTGTGATAAGAAACTGTAATACTGACCCACAACTGTGAGCCCACACAACCCCACCACAAACCTGTCTCCTTTCCTCTCGCCCCTCTCCTGATGTCTGTACACCCCTACCCCTTTTCCCATCAGAAATGTATTGTCTGGTGTTTGTTTAAAGGAAAGCAATAACATTGGTCAAAAGAGTAGGTCTTAATATGTGTATGTGTGTGTGTGTGTGTGGGGGGGGTATAGGCGTTCTAACTACTTTTACCTTAGATGTACTGTCTGATTAGGAGAGATGCCAGAGCCCCAATCAGCCTCCTGCTATCCACTTGACCTGCATGGAACATGAATCACTTCCATGTTGGTTGCACAAAGTAGACAAAGGAGACAAGTTGATGGACTGAGTTACTGGTTTGCATTATTGGAGAGCTGTTTTCTTCAAGTGTTTTTCTCACAACAGTGTTTGGTTTTTGATCTTGTGTGTTTGAAGGTTGGGTGGCAAAGAATAGCCCTTCCCTGAGGTTTATGCAAGCCATCCAAAAGTGTCCACTCATTGTTCTTTTAAGCCTTAATGGCATTCATATTTAATTCTAAGGAGAAATTCTAGTGTGCGTGCATGTGTGTGTATGCGAGCGTGTGTGTGTGTGTGTGTGTGTAATGAGTCCACTGATTGTAAGTACAATTGAGACTGACACCGTACAGCGTCATTTAGTGTTGACAAAATGACAGTGCAGGGTTGAGGGCGGTGAATTGGCATGGGTGTGAAGGTGATACGACACTATTGGTGGACATTAAACTGAGGTTCTCCAGTCCCTACCCTGATTTAAACACGGTTTACAGTAGTGTTACCTCAGTACAGTATACCATCCTACATCATGTAGATTCGCTGTAATGCTCTACATCCTCTTGGCATTGTATCGTAACGGATCTTGATGCATTACATTGCTCATATCGGAGGAAAACGTGTGTCTCAAACACTCCAGAGAGTATATGGACGAACACTCTGCAATAATAATACCCAGACATTGAAATTAGTCTCCAGTCCAGGCCCATGGTTTATCAGCCTCTGTAGCCACAGGTAATGAATGGAAGTTCTTGCTCTGTACATATTAGTTGACTAGGTAGGCTAGACGCCAGACTGTTTAGCCTATCTATTGAACTCAGGATCTGTTGTTGTTTAAGAAACTGTATAACACTGAACACATATGAATAGATATGTCGTCCATATAACCCATCCATGCATAATCAGAACGAGGGAACGAGCAAGAGAAAGAGAGCACGTATAAAACTCAAGTTGTTGTTTTGAGACATTTGATCATCTATCCCTCCCTCTGCACCATTAATACATATCATGTTTATGACCCCACCTTGACTGGGTCAAAGCTACGGGGGCAGCAGAAAGAGGAATGGTGAAGCACCTCCATGTGACTGCTTAAGGTTGGCTCAGTAAGAGCTTAAGGAAAACCAGACATACATACATTATACATTCATTATGCTTCTTAGTTTGGTTTCTGTATCTGGTCATTTGTGTGCACACAGTGTGGGCCTACAGTCTTTAAGTCTGGATGTAATGGGGTTGGGTCTGGAGACTTGTGGAGGTGGTAGACAGGGAAAGCAGACTGGCCGATGAGGATCTATGGTTGTAGAGGGGTAGTTAGACAACTCTCTGAGATAACATCGTGGCTTCACTGACTATGCTGTTTTTTTAATAGTATTTCTCCTCAACACCGCCCACCCCCGTTCCATCCCCGCTCCCTAAAACCAAAAAGAGATTGAGCCAGTTCTAAGGCTTCCTTCTACACAGTGACAGGCTGAGTGGAGTCAAGGAGAGGGACGACTCAATAGAACTTCAGACCATGGAGGTGACGACATAAACCAACTTCATGCAAAAAATATTAACTGTTGCAAAAACTAGAGAACACATGTATACTCATTTAGAATGGATTGAAGACATTATTCATGCAATAGCATATTACTCAATACTAAGGAATGCACCTGCGCACATGCACAGAAAATGTTTTTAATATAAATGAATATATATAAAATATATGGAAATATATATTTACTTAGAATGCTATGCACCCTTACTTGTCAGCGGGATTATAGTTATTTTATGGATGTACTTTTAGCATCATAGCTACCAAGAGACTGTTGAGTTATGGGTAATGCCTGCAACCTGGGAAAAATATGGGCCTTGTGCGTATTTGAACTTGTTTTGTTTGCTTTTATATTGTTATTGAGAGGTCAAATATGACAAATATATACATGTACAAGCCTTTTAATTAAATGAAATCCGAAGACATCTATAGATAATTTACCCTGTACACCAGCTCAAATCATTTACGAAATAATAAAGAAATGAAATGTCCTTGTGTTTTTATGTGTTTGAGTTTGTATGAGACGAGTCCATCCATGTATTATTTTACACAGTTAATTGTACATGAACAATATCAATACATTTCACCAGATGGCAGTATAAGCTTGTTTTTTTTCAATGGCTCTGACGTTTTCACAGCGGATGTATTCTTTCATAGCAGGAAACATACTGTCTCTGGCATTGAGAAATTAGGTTTATTATCATGAAAGTCCTGTCATGAAAGTCCTGCAGCATTGTGTCCGTAATAGCTCGGAATAATGAATAGGTCCATTTTCCCAAGCATTGCATTCATCGTATAGCTATAATATTTCTAGCATTTTCAAGAACACGTACATTCAAAGACGAGGGAACGAGCAAGAGAAAGAGAGCACATATAAAAGTCAAGTTTTTGTTTTGAGACATTTGATCATCTATCCCTCCCTCTGCACCATTAAAACATATGGTCTGTATGACCACACAGACCAGACATACGTACGTTATACATTCATTACGCTTCTTCATTGACTGATCAAATCAAATCAAATCAAATTTATTTATATAGCCCTTCGTACATCAGCTGATATCTCAAAGTGCTGTACAGAAACCCAGCCTAAAACCCCAAACAGCAAGCAATGCAGGTGTAGAAGCACGGTGGCTAGGAAAAACTCCCTAGAAAGGCCAAAACCTAGGAAGAAACCTAGAGAGGAACCAGGCTATGTGGGGTGGCCAGTCCTCTTCTGGCTGTGCCGGGTGGAGATTATAACAGAACATGGCCAAGATGTTCAAATGTTCATAAATGACCAGCATGGTCAAATAATAATAAGGCAGAACAGTTGAAACTGGAGCAGCAGCACAGTCAGGTGGAAGTTGAAACTAGAGCAGCAGCATGGCCAGGTGGACTGGGGACAGCAAGGAGTCATCATGTCAGGTAGTCCTGGGGCATGGTCCTAGGGCTCAGGTCAGTTGAAACTGGAACAGCAGCAAGGCCAGGTGGACTGGGGACAGCAAGGAGTCATCATGTCAGGTAGTCCTGGAGCTCAGGTCCTAGGGCTCAGGTCCTCCGAGAGAGAGAAAGAAAGAGAGAAGGAGAGAATTAGAGAACGCACACTTAGATTCACACAGGACACCGAATAGGACAGGAGAAGTACTCCAGATATAACAAACTGACCCCAGCCCCCCGACACAAACTACTGCAGCATAAATACTGGAGGCTGAGACAGGAGGGGTCAGGAGACACTGTGGCCCCATCCGAGGTCATACCACCTACCTGATACCACCTAAATCAGTTTGGCTCAAGCTCGCATAGGCTGCGTTTAGACAGGAAGCCCAATTCTGATCCTTTTTTCACTATTTGGTCTTTGACCAATCAGATCAGCTCTGAAAAAGACATGTTGAAAAGATGTGATGTGATTGGTCAAAAGACTAATTAGTGAAAAAGGGATCCGAATTGGGCTGCCTGTCTAAATGCAGGCTAACCATACTATTTTCCAATTTGGACATTTTACATCCAAGTAACATTGGAGAGGGAGTTGAGCAGGAATATGTAGTGGTAGATGTGTGGTTGGGAGGGGGGGGATCTAGTAATAGTGAACTTTTACAACCTGTGTAAGACTATAGTTGATGGCTCTTGGGAGTGTAGAAGGTCAAGATAGGAGACGGGTGATGTGGTGTGGGGATTGTAATGCACACAGTGCACTCTAGGGAGGGGCACGGACTGATAGAAATAGTGTTGGAGGAACTCTTGGGTGAGAAAGGACTTGTGTGCCTTAATGATGGCCGGGGAACCAGGATTGACCCAGTAATTGGAACTCAATCTGCTCTGGATCTTACTCGAGATGTAGTTGGAAGGCAGATGTATAGTGCCTTCGGAAAGTATTCAGACCCCTTGACTTTTTCCACATTTTGTTACGTTGCTGCCTTATTCTACAATTGATTAAATAAAACATTTCCCTCAGCAATCTACACATAATAGCCCATAATGACATTGCAAAAACAGGTTTTAAGACATTTTTGCACATTTATTAAAAATCCTGTTGCCATTGATCATCCTTGAGATGTTGTTACAACTTGATTGGAGTCCACCTGTGGTAAATTCAATTGATTGGCCATGATTTGGAAAGGCACACACCTGTCTATAGTTGACAGTGCATGTCAGAGCATAACCCAAGCCATGAGGTTGAAGGAATTGTCCGTAGAGCTCTGAGATAGGATTGTGTCGAGGTGACCAAGTACCCGATGGTCACCTTGACAGAGCTCTAGACTTCCTCTGTGGAGATGGAAGAACCTTCCAGAAGGACAACCATCTCAGCAACACGCCACCAATCAGGCCTTTATGGTAGAGTGGCCAGATGAAAGCCACTCCTCAGTAAAAGGCACATGACAGCCCACTTGGAGTTTGCCAAAAGGCACCTAAAGAATCTCTTCTCTGATGAAACCAAGATTCAACTCTTTGGCCTGAATGCCAAGCATCACATCTGGAGGAAACCTGGCAGCATCCCTACAGTGAAGCATGGTGGTGGCAGCATCATGCTGTGGGGATGTTTTTCAGCGGCAGGGACTGGGAGACTAGTCAGGATCGAGGCAAAGATGAACGGAGCAAAGTAATGGGAGATCCTTGATGAGGACCTCAGACCGGGGTGAAGGTTCACCTTCCAATAGGACAACAACCCTATGCACACAGCCAAGACAATGCATGAGTTGCTTTGGGACAAGTCTCTGAATGTCCTTGAGTGGCCCAGCAAGAGCCCGGACTTGAACCCAATCAAACATCTCTGGAGAGACTTGAAAATAGCTGTGTAGTGACACTCCCCATCCAACCTGACAGAGCTTGAGAGGATCTGCATAGAAGAATGGGAGAAACTCCCCAAATACAGGTGTGACAAGTTTGTAGCATCATACCCCCATAAAACCTGATGCTGTAATCGCTGCCAAAGGTGCTTCAACAAAGTACTGGGTAAAGGGTCTGAATACTTGTGTAACTGTGGTATTTCCGTTTTTATATATATATATACAGTGGGGCAAAAAAGTATTTAGTCAGCCACCAATTGTGTGCAAGTTCTCCAACTTAAAAAGATGAGAGAGGCCTGTAATTTTCATCATAGGTACACTTCAACTATGACAGACAAAATGAGAAAAAAAATCCAGAAAATCACATTGTAGGATTTTTTATGAATTTATTTGCAAATTATGGTGGAATTAAGTATTTGGTCACCTACAAACAAGCAAGATTTCTGGCTCTCACAGACCTGTAACTTCTTTAAAAGGCTCCTCTGTCCTCCACTCGTTACCTGTATTAATGGCACCTGTTTGAACTTGTTATCAGTATAAAAGACACCTGTCCACAACCTCAAACAGTCACACTTCAAACTCCACTATGGCCAAGACCAAAGAGCTGTCAAAGGACCACAGAAACAAAATTGTGGACCTGCAACAGGCTGGGAAGACTGAATCTGCAATAGATAAGCAGCTTGGTTTGAAGAAATCAACTGTGGGAGCAATTATTAGGAAATGGAAGACATACAAGATCACTGATAATCTCTCTCGATCTGGGGCTCCACGCAAGATCTCACAAAATGATCACAAGAACGGTGAGCAAAAATCCCAGAACCACACGGGGGGACCTAGTGAATGACCTGCAGAGAGCTGGGACCAAAGTAACAAAGCCTACCATCAGTAACACTGTCAAGGATTTCCTCCTCTTCATCTGAAGAGGAGAGGCGAGAAGGATCTGAGGACCAAAATGCGGCGTGGTAAGTGTCCATGGTTCTTTTAATATGTAAATGTACACATGAACACTACAAAACAATAAACATGGAAAACCTAAACAGTCCTATCTGGTGCAAAGACAGAGACAGGAACAAAGACACTAAGGACAATCACCCACAAACACACAGTGAAACCCAGGCTACCTAAGTATGATTCTCAATCAGAGACAACTAATGACACCTGCCTCTGATTGAGAACCATACTAGGCCGAAACATAGAAATACCCAAATTATAGAAAAACAAACATAGACTGCCCACCCAACTCACACCCTGACCATACTAAATAAATACAAAACAAAGGAAATAAAGGTCAGAACGTGACAGTACCCCCCCAAAGGTGCGGACTCCGGCCGCAAAACCTTGACCTATAGGGGAGGGTCTGGGTGGGCGTCTGTCCGTGGAGGCGGCTCTGGCGCGGGACGCGGACCCCACCTCACCATTGTCTTAGTCCGCCTTATTGTCCGCCTCCGTGGCTTTCTCACCATGGCCACCCTTCTCAATGACCCCACTGGACAGAGGTGGGGCAGCTGCTCGGGACAGAGGTGGGGCAGCTGCTCGGGACAGAGGTGGGGCAGCTGCAACGGCGCCGGACAGGCGGGAGACTCCGGCAGCGGCGCCGGACAGGCGGGAGGCTCCGGCAGCGGCGCCGGACAGACGGGACCACCTGCAGGGAGGAGACAGAGACAGCCTGGTGCGTGGGGCTGCCACAGGAACCACCAGGCTGGGGAGACCTTCAGGAGGCTTGGTGTTAGGAGGCACCTGAAGGACCGGGCTGTGGGGGAGCACTGGAGCTCTGGTGCGCAACCTTGGCATCACTTCCCCAGGCTGGACAACTACTCTAGCCCGGACCCTCCAGAGTGCAGGCACAGGTTGAAACGGGCTGTGGGTAAGCACGGGAGATCTAGTGCTTACTACTCGCACCTCTCCCTTAGGCTCCACTCCCACATTTGCCCGGCACGAGCGGAGCGCAGGCAGAGGACGCACTGCACACTCCCAGCGCCCCGGAGACACAGCACGCAGAGCCGGCGCAGGATAACCTGGACCAAAACTGCGTACCGGCGACCAGACCCGCTGAGCAGGCACCATACGCCCTTGCTCAATGCCCACACTCGTATGGCACTTTCGGGGGGCTGCCCTATAGCGCACCGGGCTATGGGCACGCACTGGCGACGCTTAACCGCATAACACGGTGCCTGACCAGTAATGCGCTGCTCATAATAAGCACGAGGAGTGAGCTCAGGTCTGCTACCTGGCTTAGTACCACACCTCGTCTGCCCCCAAATTTTTTGGGGGGGGGGCTGCCTCTCGTACCTGTCGCACTGCCGTGCTGCCTCCTCATATCGCCGCCGCTCAGCTTTCGCTGCCTCCAGCTCTGATTTCGGACGGCGATGTTTCCCAGCCTGTGCCCAGGGTCCCTCTCCGTTCAGTATCTCCTCCCATGTCCAGGAGTCCTGTGATGCTGGCCGCTGTTGTTGCTGCTGTCGTCGCTGCTGTTTACCACGCCGCTTGGTCCGAGTTGGGTGGGTGTTTCTGTCAAGGATTTCCTCCTCTTCTTCCGAAGAGGAGAGGCGAAAAGGATCAGAGGACCAATGTGCGGCGTGGTAAGTGTCCATGGTTCTTTTAATATGTAAATGTACACATGAACACTACAAAACAATAAACATGGAACGTGTGAAACCCTAAACAGTCCTATCTGGTGCAAAGACAGAGACAGGAACAAACACACAGTGAAACCCAGGCTACCTAAGTATGATTCTCAATCAGAGACAACTAATGACACCTGCCTCTGATTGAGAACCATACTAGGCCGAAACATAGAAATACCCAAATTATAATAAAACAAACATAGACTGCCCACCCAACTCACGCCCTGACCATACTAAATAAATACAAAACAAAGGAAATAAAGGTCCGAACGTGACAAAAACACTACGCCGCCAGGGACTCAAATCCTGCAGTGCCAGACGTGTCCCCCTGCTTAAGCCAGTACATGTCCAGGCCTGTCTGACGTTTGCTAGAGAGCATTTGGATGATCCAGAAGAAGATTGGGAGAATGTCATATGGTCAGATGAAACCAAAATATAGCTTTTTGGTAAAAACTCAACTCGTCGGGTTTGGAGGACAAAGAATTTGGAGGACAAAGAATCCACTGGGATTCTCTGCCTCTAACCGTATTACAGGGGCTGAGTCACTGGCTTACTGGGGCTCTTTCATACCGTCCCTGGGAGGGGTGCGTCACTTGAGTGGGTTGAGTCACTGATGCGATCTTCCTGTCTGGGTTGGCGCCCCCCCCCCTTGGGTTGTGCCGTGGCGGAGATCTTTGTGGGCTATACTCGGCCTTGTCTCAGGATGGTAAGTTGGTGGTTGAAGATATCCCTCTAGTAGTGTGGGGGCTGTGCTTTGGCAAAGTGGGTGGGGTTATATCCTTCCTGTTTGGCCCTGTCCGGGGGTGTCCTCGGATGAGGCCACAGTGTCTCCTGACCCCTCCTGTCTCAGCCTCCAATATTTATGCTGCAGTAGTTTATGTGTCGGGGGGCTAGGGTCAGTTTGTTATATCTGGAGTACTTCTCCTGTCCTATTCGGTGTCCTGTGTGAATTTAAGTGTGCTCTCTCCAATTCTCTCTTTCTCTCTCTCGGAGGACCTGAGCCCTAGGACCATGCCCCAGGACTACCTGACATGACGACTCCTTGCTGTCCCCAGTCCACCTGGCCGTGCTGCTGCTCCAGTTTCAACTGTTCTGCCTTATGATTATTGGACCATGCTGGTCATTTATGAACATTTGAACATCTTGGCCATGTTCTGTTATAATCTCCACCCGGCACAGCCAGAAGAGGACTGGCCACCCCACATAGCCTGGTTCCTCTCTAGGTTTCTTCCTAGGTTTTGGCCTTTCTAGGGAGTTTTTCCTAGCCACCGTGCTTCTACACCTGCATTGCTTGCTGTTTGGGGTTTTAGGCTGGGATTCTGTACAGCACTTTGAGATATCAGCGGATGTACAAAGGGCTATATAAATAAATTTGATTTGATTTGAGTTGCATCCAAAGAACACCATACCTACTGTGAAGCATGGGGGTGGAAACATCATGCTTTGGGGCTGTTTTTCTGCAAAGGGACCAGGACGACTGATCCGTGTAAAGGAAAGAATGAATGGGGCCATGTATCGTGAGATTTTGAGTGAAAACCTCCTTCCATCAGCAAGGGCATTGAAGATGAAACGTGGCTGGGTCTTTCAGCATGACAATGATCCCAAACACACCGCCCGGGCAACGAAGGAGTGGCTTCATAAGAAGCATTTCAAGGTCCTGGAGTGACCTAGCCAGTCTCCAGATCTCAACAGTCAGTCGAAAGTCCGTGTTGCCCAGCAACAGCCCCAAAACATCACTGCTCTAGAGGAGATCTGCATGGAGGAATGGGCCAAAATACCAGCAACAGTGTGTGAAAACCTTGTGAAGACTTACAGAAAATGTTTGACCTCTGTCATTGCCAACAAAGGGTATATAACAAAGTATTAAGATAAACTTTTGTTATTGACCTAATACTTATTTTCCACCATAATTTGCAAATAAATTCATTAAAAATTCTACAATGTGATTTTCTGGATTTCTTTTTCTCATTTTGTTTGTCATAGTTGAAGTGTACCTATGATGAAAATTACAGGCCTCTCTCATCTTTTTAAGTGGGAGAACTTGCTTAATTGGTGGCTGACTAAATACTTTTTTGCCCCACTGTATATATACAGTATATATATGGGTACAGGGGGGAGAAGGGGGAAGGCAGGTGATTCCTATGGGTACAGGGGGAGAAGGGGGACGGCAGGTGATTCCTATGGGTACAGGGGGAGAAGGGGGAAGGCAGGGGATTCCTATGGGTACAGAGGGGAGAAGGGGGAAGGCAGGCGATTCCTATTTGTACAGGGGGGAGAAGGGGGAAGCCAGGTGATTCCTATGGGTACAGGGAGAGAAAGAGTAACGCAGTTCCCTGGTGGACTGAAGAGTGCAGAGAAGTTGTGAAAATTAGGAACAGGGCTTTCAGGATGTTGAAAAGGTCCCATAATTATCAGCACATGATTCAGTATTAACAAGCATAAGCAGTAGTAAGGAGGACCATTAGGATAGCTAAGAGGACTACTCCATTAGAAGAGGTATGGGGGATGATTAAGAGGATGAGTGAGGTCAGAGTAGATTGGGATCTCCCTGTGCTGAAGAGTTGGGAGACTGTTGCAGTGAGAGTCATGGAGAAGGCAGAGATGTTAGCCCAGGCATTTGTGAAAGTCCACAGCTCAAACAATTTAAAGAACGAGGGACAGCATGGAAAAGAGAGGGTCAGAGGAGAGCATCCAGGGATCCTGGATCAGAGAGAGGTGGTGAAGGATGCATTGAATGTTCCTTTTACGTTGGGTGAGATTAAGAGGGCAATAGCTAAAGCTGAGGTAACATCTCCTGGGAAGGATGAGATGTGTTACATCGTGATGGCTCGTCTCAGTGACACTGCAATGGGAAAAGTATTGGGCCTTTACAATAAGGTGTGGCAGGAAGGAAAGCTGCGTGACAGTTGGAAGCAGGCAGTAGTGGTGCCGATACGGAAATCAGGGAAAGGCCCTACTTATCCATCAAGTTATAGGCCGATAGCTTTGACATCTCATGTCTGTAAACGTATGGAAAGGATGATAACAGAAAGGCTGACGTACTTCCTGTAGAACAGAGGCCTAATGTCATCAGATCAAGGTGGGTTCAGGAAAGGCAGGGGAACGATGGATCATGTACTGTGTCTACAGTCAGCCATACGGAAGGCACAGGCAAATAAGGAGGTGATTTCTTCGATGTAGAGAAGGCCTATGATTTGGAAGGAGGGCCTGCTCATCAAATTGGATAGCATGGGGGTTGGAGGATTTCTTTTTTGGACAATCAATACAAGTGAAGTTGGGGAGCTCTATGTCAGAAAGTTATGAGGTAGATAATGGTACCCTCCAGGGAAGTGCGATTAGTACTTTGTTGTTCTCCATTATGATTGATTATGTATTCTCCCAGGTGAGACCAGATACTGGGAGGTCATTGTTTGCGGGTGACTGGGCATTGTGGAAGACAGGGACCAATATTCTCCATAGTCTTACAGCCGGAAGCGATCAGAGAAGTTGAACAGTGGTCCCTCGAGTGGGGCTTCAAGTTCTCAGTTGAGAAAACAGACTGTTTTTTACTAGAAGGAAGGTTGGGGAGGAAATATGCCTAAAGTTTTATGGGAGGAATCGAGGAGGAATCTGAAGAGGGTAGGAGTGTTTAGGTTTCTGGGGGTCAGGTATATTGACACTCAGATTACATGGGCAGAACATATTAACAGAGTAGTTATTAAAGGAAATAAAATATTGAATGTGATGTGTTGCCTGTCAGGAATGGTGTGTGTGTGTGGGGGGCTGGGGGGTGGATAGAATGGTGTATATATATAGCGCTACCAAGGGCATCACTGGACTATAGCAGTGTAGCATGTGGATCAGCAGCTCGCTCCTACATCTCTAAAAAAACTAGCTGTAATCCAGGCTCAAGCTCTAACAATATGTTGTGTAGCAGTCAGAACCTCCCTGTTGGCAGAGCTGGAGGTAGAGTTGGGGGAGTTGGTGTTTAAAGTTGAAAACAACAACAACTAACCATGACATATTGGGTAAATCTTCAAGGACATAAGGTTACACATCCTGTAAAAAAAAAGTGCTCCTAGAGTGCTGGGACCATGAACGAGATCTGAATACAAATGTTTGGTGCATAGGTAATGTCATGGCGAGAGATAGGACTGTTGGGGAAGGAGTTCAGCCCCTCTTCCTGCTATCCCACCTTGGTTGCTCCCTCAGCCAATGATAGAATGATAGACCTAGGGATGCTTGACAGAGTAAGAGCTGGTGAGGAAAGAGTAGATCCAGTAAATGTTTTAAGTGAACATTTAAGAACTCAGTACTATGCTGTCTTGAATATATTCACTGATGGATCTAAGGACCATAAAACAGGGAGGACAGGTGCAGCTTTTAGTGTTCCTGAATTTAAGGTGGCAGTGACAACAAGAGCAATGGATCGTTTATGCGTATACACAATGGAGTTGCTGGCCATACTCTTGGCTGAAGAATGGGTGGAGGCCAGACAGGGTAATCATCTGCTCTGACTCGTGTGCAGTACTGATGAGCTTAAATTCATTTGTGTCACGGAGAAGACAAGCTTGAGATTTTGCAGGGCCTGTTTAGGGTGAAACAGACGAGGATATTTGTGATGTTCCTCTGGGTACCAGCTCATGTGGGAGTAGAGGGGAATGAGGTGGTGGATCTTCTCGCCAAGCAGGCTCTCAAACATCCTAATGTTGACATTGAAATGTCAAATCAGTAAAGCAGAATCCAAGGGGTTAATAATAACAGTGGTTAAAAACAAATGTCAAGAGTTGTGGAACAGAGAGGGAAAGGGAAGACACCTGTATATGATACAGGAAAAGGTGAAGGCAGGGAGGTCCTCAGGTCGAGAGAGAAGGGAGGAAAGTGTAACACACTAGGCTCAGTACATTGAAATTGGTGGGGAAACATCTGACTGGGAGGTGTGATCACTGTCAGGAGGAGATGGAGACAGTGGGAAACGTGCTATTTCAGTGCCAGCAATATTTTAGGGAAGAGAGAGATTGTTGTTAGATTTAATGAGTAAGGGTGTTGAAGAGTCAAGCTTAAGTGAACTGCTGGGAAAATCTTCAGGGGTTGTAGTATTTAATTGTGTATTTCGAGAATAATGGGTAGGAGCTTAGCACTGTTGGGTGCTACATCCCAAGGGGTTCGTGCTGATTGTACGGAGATTGTATCAGCCGGTTTAATGGCATCCTTTGAGAAGGCAAGAACAAGATGTATGTCAGGAGAAATGCAGTATTATCATAAGGAGACGTATATTTTGAATATGGAGGAGGAGTGGAGGGAAAAAGAGAGGCAGAGGAGGACTAAGAGAGAGAGGGAGGAAGAGTGTGAGCTTGAGTCAGTTAAGAATGGTGGAAAAGCCCGGACATCATTGGAAAGGCTAGATGTCATACAGGGACAAGGATTCAGAAAATGTAGTGGGGCGTTCGGACATCCGCAGTGGCTGTACTGCAGGTGGAGTGGGGGATATGCCATTGCAGATTAGGAGACAGCAGCTGATAATGAATTATTGGGTCGACCTACAGAGAACTCAAGCTTTGGGTGGGTGGGTAATACCCAGGCGAAGGAGATGGGACTGTATGGAAGGGTGTTTAGTCCAACGGTAGCTATTCCTGTAAATCCACCATAGCCAGTAGTTGATCTAGAAGTGTCAGAGATACTTCAGAAAGACAGGGAGGGTGTTGATCCATCTGATTGGTTTAAGAGAAGCCTTGATACTGTGTAACAGGATGTTGTGGCCATTGACACAAATGGTTTAAAAGATCCAAGAACAGGACCTACTGGGTCAGCATTTGTAGTGCAGGAACGTGGGGTGGAAGTCAGGAAACGTATTACAGATCAGCTGGCTGTATATAAGGCGGAGCTGATGACTATACTGTTGGCTTTGCAGTGGGTGGAGAAAGTCAAGCCAGACCGAGTTGTTAATGAGTCTCCAGTCCGTTAGGTCATGTAGCAGACAAGACCTGCTTTATGAGGTGCTACAAATCCATGGCAGGATTAGATGGATGGATATACAGATAAGATTTACTTGGGTTCCAGCCCATGTGGAGATGGAGGTGAACGAGACAGTTGATGTACTGGCTAAACAAGCACTTAGAAGTGGGGATGTTGTAGTTTCAATGAGCAAGGCGTAGGCAAAAAGCCTGATATGGACAGTGATGGTGCAGAGATGGCAGGAGCAGTGGAATAGAGATACTAAGGGCAGGCATTTATTTCAAGTACAGAGGAAGGTTGGAGAGGGGAGGATGGCAGGAAGGGTCAGAAGAGGCGGCTACATTTACAAGATTAAGGGTGGGACACAGCCAGTTGAATAAGACCTTACATGTGAAAGGAAAGCATCCAACAGGAAAGTGTGATTATTGCCAGGAAACAGAGACAGTGGAGCATGTATTGCTACAGTGTGGGATCAGAGGGAAAGAGAGGCTGAGATCTAGTATGAGGGAGAAGGGGATACAGGAAATTAGTTTAACGAGTATATTGAGCAGTACTTCATTAGATATAGTCTCAAACATTGTGGATTTAGTTTCTCTTTGTCCCTGGCCCACACTCCAGTACAGTAGGTGGTGGTAATGCACCATAATGTTGGATGCCAACCGCCGATAAACCCCACCAATGAAGAAATGGCAACGCCATCCACCAGTGGGGGGAGACGTCATGTCAATTCTTTGCTTGGAGCAGCTCTTTCCTGTCTGTTTTTGAGTGCGTGTTGAGAGTGGAAGAACGTGTGCTGCTAAGGTCGTACAGAACCTAGTCTGTCGGTCTGCGTGTGGGAATGTGTGGTTAGTTTAGATATTCAACATTATTTGCACTTATGACAAAATAAAGTATTTGTTTTTATTTAGGAATTAGCTTGCTAACGACCCAAAGCAAATAATTGAGGAAGCAGCAACAGGGCACGTTGTTTGCTTTGTTGTTTTTCAGGTCCAAGATATTTAGCTAAGTTGTCCAATTTGTAGTTATTAGCAAACGCCCCTGTGTTTTGAAGATGTCTACGGGCTGTCAGAAGACCACTACTAGCAAGGCCATTCCGACCAGGCGGGTGACCATAAACGACGCCTCGCACATGCCCAACGACTACTCCACTACTCCCGGGGGAACTCTGTTCAGCACAACACCTGGAGGTAGCTAGCTATAGCTAGTAGCTAGCCTTTATAGGACTGGTTATATGTCTATGTTATAGCTATGTAATATGTAAAAGCACGACTGTTTATGACGTGGTTATAACTAACTCAACGGGATATGATTCGAGTGTTAGCCTGATTACCATGCGCTCGAGCTGTGCAGGTGCCCGTAACAGAAATCTCGATAGGGTTATCAAACCTTTAGACAAAGGACACCTGTCTAGCAATCAAACAAATGTATTTAGCAAAAATGTTTGTGGTGCAATGTTGTAAACTGACAAAGGCTTTAGCCAGCGATATGCTCATTGCCTCATTGCATACAGTGACTGTTGTTGTTTTTGTTTCTGCTGGCAAGTGCCATTATTTGCATCATCAGCTTGTTAGCTCGTTAGCATAGCTTTTTGTGCACCACCACGGTCCTCATACCTATGTTTCACTGTGGTTTCAGAGTCCAGCAATAAGACATAGCTAAGGCACTAATATTTGTGTGAACTACTATGTGTATTGAACATTTATATTGCCGTGTACAGCCATACCTATGCATTGTGGATCCGTGAACTGGGGTGTCAGTCTACTCCTTGACACACACAGAACATAACGATGTAGACTGGTGAGCGAGCTAATGTGGCTCATTTCACAGATGGATCAGAGTCCTGCAATAAGAACTAGCTAAGACGCTAATATTTGTGTTAACTACACAATTGTGTCACTGGGTAGGCTAATACCCCATTTCATGTGGTCACAATCCATAGGTTAGGCTGTAGATCTATAGGTAAAGCTTTGTAAATGCAGGCTTCTTGTTTTTTTTGACAGGCTTCTGGAACATTTCTTACATTCAACTTTTTCATGTTCTATTCATAGGAGGCACTTGGCTCTGTGCAACATTAGTCCTTTCAATATGGTGTGAAACAGCGTTGCAGTACATGAGTCCCTGACTCGAGTTCCGATTTTAAAGACTTGTGACTCGACTTGGACTGGCCTTCCTATGACTTGTATTTGCACTTGGACTGGATAGGCTACTAGATATGCAGAAAATTAGCAGCGCTGGGTGCGCAGAGCAGCGATAGTTCTGTTTTCTAGTAGTAGGATGGACACAGCCTACATCAAGCTTGTGAGCAAGCGACAAGTGTGGGCAGGCTCTGCCTACGATCCTAGTCTACACATCACGCAAGCGACTCACTTGCTTCCTCATAACAACCAGTCAGTCAACCTCTTACTATTTAGCTTTTCCTCGTTAAAAAAGGCAAACTGCTTTATGAAATTGAAAACACTAGTATTGAGTTTAAGAGTAAAACAACAGTGTAGCTATGAGTCTCTCTCTCTCTCCTTGACTATTGAAAAGTAGTCTGTCTACCCTCCAACTTTCCCCCCTGCATCCCATAGCCAGGTTCTGATAAGTCTCCTTTTACTTTTCACTCTGCAATAAATAACTACACAAATATCAGTCAGTGATTACAAAAGAGTAGCTGAGAGCCTGTTACAATTATTGCAAATAATAATCTGGTCAGGCGCATTAGCCAATTCATTCTAGCGACCATTCATCCTTTCATAACATCATTACTGATTTGACATAACTATTGAACATTGAATTACGTGTGTGAGCCTGTGTATGAAGGACTTATTTGTTTTATAGGCTATTGCAGGCCATTATGACCATTTGGCAACAGGAGGAAAGTATTTGCGTTACTTAATTTCTCACATGAAAATCTTCCCTGCAGCCCCGCACTTCTACTAAATCTGAGGCAAATCTATAGAGGCAAAAATCTAGTAGCGACAGACGAGCATCGAGTCAGCAAGCCAGAAATACGAGCAGACAAAAAAACATCAGTAACCAAAATATCAAATATGTTTAATGAACCCCCTAATCATCAATCAGACTTGAGCACATGGACCAGGACTTCAGCCATAGGGACTCGTGACGCGACTCGAGCAAAGGGGCCTTGGGACTCGTGGTTTAGTGATTCGACTACAGTGCTGCTAGACGCATTGCAAAGTAAAATAACCTGACATTATCTGAAATGTTTAAGTATCTGACATTTAAAAAACATACTTGTTTGCATCATGCATGGATTGCATGCCCTTTCCAATTTAATTATGTTGGCTAGGAGCCTTTTTTCTATTAAACTAGGCAGGTCAGTTAAGAACAAATTCTTATTTACAATGATGGCCTATGGAACAGTGGGTTAACTGCCTTGTTCAGGGGTAGAACGATATATTTTTATCTTGTCAGCCTTGGGATTTGATCTAGCAACCTTTCGGTTACTGGCCCGATGCTCTAACCACTAGGATACCTGCCACCCCACTTGTTGCTTGTCGTGATGTGTTTAAAGCATTTCCACACAAGGCCTTTCACTTCCTCACTCTTCACATGGTCACAGCTAAGGCGTTGGTGGTGCCATTCAACACTGATTCAGAGATGATTAACGCACTAGCAGAACCTGCCAGATCATGTTGCAGTTTCTTATCTTTCAGCAGCTGCCATTCTGAACCCTCTGTCACAAGAGACACCATTAACAAATGTGACATACAATTTGAAATGCATAATTTGCATAACTTTCAATGCATTTATAATGTGAAATGCATTGAATGTCATGTAAAATCTGCAATTAAAAGCAAGATATGATGGATAACATTGCTTTCCTACTCTGTCTAGGCTTAATTTCCTGAGTATATGTGTGTGTTGATATGGTGGTGAGCTGGTTAACTGCCAGGGTGTGTCCTAAATTGCACCCTATACCCTATATAGTGCACTACTTTTGTAGAGGGCCTGTAGGTCAAAGGTAGTGCACTATATAGAGAATAGGGTGCCATTTAGTTTACCGCTAATATCAATCCAATGTTAAGAGGGGTAATGCACTGAGGGATCCCACAGATGACTCCTCGTGTGGGAAATTCTGGCTCAGAAAGCAGCTGGCCGATATAGCTTGCATTGAACCACCATTTTGTGAGCAGATATCAGTGACTTTACTCTGTGGGCAGATTGGCACAGAGGACAGTACAAACAGAACCGTTTTTGCACATATCTGTGTCAAGGATTCATGCAATCATGTTGGTGCCATTAGTTTTATTTCGTGTTAATATTACAGTTAATTTGTTGTAGGCTATCAGTTGAGTTTGTTGAGGGCGGTATGTTGATTTATGTACTTGGAGATTATGTTGTAAGGAAAAGCACTTTAAAAAATATAATTTATTGTTTACCCTGAACAAAAAGATAAACTCAACATATAAAGTGTTGGTCCCATGTTCCATGAGCAGAAATAAAAAATCGCAGAAATGTTCGATATGCACAAAAAGCTTATTTCTCACAAATTTGGTGCACAAATGTATTTAGATTCCTGTTGGAGAGCATTTCTCCTTTTCCAAGATAATCCATCCACCTGACAGGTGTGGCATATCAAGGAGCTGATTAAACAGCATGATCATTACACAGGTGCACCTTGTGCTAGGTACAATAAAAGGCCACTCTGCACGCCTGGCAGCCAACCCATGGCTGCACCCCTGCCCGGTTGTGTGGAATCCATAGATTAGGGCCTCATTAATTTATTTCAATTGACTGATATCCTTATATGAACTGTAACTCAGTAAAATCTTAGAAATTGATGCATGTTGTGTTTATATTTTTGTTCAGTGAATGTATGTAGGGCTTGCACTTCAGTCAAACACCTCAGTGTTTCAGAACAACTGTTAGCTCACACGTCACAGTGAGAAAGAGGCATTGTACCTAATCTCTCATGGAAAGACTACGTAAAACAAATAAGGCATCTGACCAAATTATGCAAAATTTCAGGTATGGGTTAAACAAGATTACACAACCTTCAGTGTATGTGGTTTAGCTGCAGGCTTTGAACCAAATCTGACTGCAGAACAGGATGAGTACTAGTCCTATATGGTGGGATTGTGCGCCAATGTACGATCTGTTCGATCCATTAAATTTACATGAACATCTCATACCCTCCTCTCCCCTCAGGTACAAGAATCATCTACGACCGGAAGTTCCTGCTGGAGTGCCGCAGTTCCCCGCTGGCCAGGACTCCACCGTGCTCTCTCCCCAACATTCCAGGGGTCACCAGCCCACCCTCCAAACACATCAACAATGTAAAGGCCCATAACAGAGAGCCACTGAACAACAACATCACTGCACCTGCTGACAAAAGCACTGGTAAGAACATGATCCTGTCAGGCAGGCCAACTATTTACTCTTATCTCAGGCATTACAATGTGCCCCCAAAAAAAACATCCCCGAAAGCAGTCATACGAGATGTATTAGTTTTATGGAAAATATATAATGGTATTTAATAAGTGAAATAAGATCAAATGTTCAGATTTACTGGTACCTAATGGGGTTCAGGTCATTTTTAAGTTTTGATATTTACCCTTATGTTAGTATTGCCTGCCAGGCTACAAATATTTAAGGTGAGTAGGAAATAAATAAATAAATTAACACGTGTGTGTGTGTGTGTGTGTGTTTGTGAAGGTGACGATGCACAGTTTGAAATGGACATCTAACTGTTGGTGGAATGAGCATTCAAGAGGGATGTGAAACAACTTCACTTACTACCATGATGCTGAAGAAGAGGCCCAACCAATCCCCCACCCAGACTTGCTACAATATTGTCACTTTCTGTGTTTACAGATGAGTCCATTAGTTGCGGTTTGTTAACTTTAAATATCAGCTGAATTGTTACTGTAAAATAACACAAAGGTGGTTCAGGCGTGTGAATGAAGTGTTACCCTCTTGACTCACCTCTGGGGCCTTTCTCTTGTGGAGCCAGCAGCAACACTGAAAAAGATTGCTCCAGAGGAGTGGTGTGGCGGTAAAGATTAAATTTCTTTCATTCTTTAAAATTATTTTGCCACTCAAATCAATCTTATCATGGGTTATCCACACTTCACTGCCTTCAAAATACTATTCATTTTTTCAGATAAAAAGATTGTCATACAAAGGAATGTAAAAAATATATATAGAGAAATTTGAGACAAAAAACTAAATTTTCACATGGTTTGTAAGAAGAATCAATAAAGAAAATAAAACATATTTGGTAGTAGACTTGTTTCCTAAAAAAGTAACCAGTGCACAACGGGAGTTGGATAGAATGAGTAGGCTATGTGTATTGCAAGATCAAAGGATTGCTTCTGTCAATCCCTTGGGCACTTTCGGTTATCTGGCAAGTGTCATTAGTCTCGTGGTAAATGGGTTGACCGACTGCAATACATGTTACTTTCAGGGAAAACACTTTGTATCTGACAGAAAACAAACTAATGACCCAAGAAATGGTTATTCCACCAGTAATATAGCAGTAGTATAGCAGGGGCAGCAGGTAGCCTAGTGGTTAGAGCATTGGACTAGTAACTGAAAGGTTGCAAGATTGACTCCCCGAGCTGACAAGGTAAAAATCTGTCGTTCTACCCCTGAACAAGGCAGTTAACCCACTGTTCCTAGGCCATCATTGAAAATAAGAATTTGTTCTTAACTGACTTGCCTAGTAAAATACAAATAAATAAAGACAGTTTTTTTAAATTACGGATAAGTAATCATAAAACACTTAGCCCTAATGTTCTTGAGTTCACATAGGATGACATTTCATTATTATGAGTTAAAAATGAAGCCTATCAGGTCCTGAAACATTTCATTAGACATGTACATGAAGCCTATCAGGTCCTGAAACGTTTCATTAGACATGTACATGAAGCCTATCAGGTCCTGAAACGTTTCATTAGACATGTACATGAAGCCTATCAGGTCCTGAAACGTTTCATTAGACATGTACATGAAGCCTATCAGGTCCTGAAACGTTTCATTAGACATGTACATGAAGCCTATCAGGTCCTGAAACGTTTCATTAGACATGTACATGAAGCCGTCAGCCAATTTTATCTAATTGATGATACCTTTTTGCTCAAAATCAAAACGCACTGGTAGAACTTGATATTTGCTGTTCACATCCATCAAAGGCTATCAACGCCGCAGCTACAAATCCACTGGCACGCTCCCGTTCCTCTGTGAAGGAAAGCTGTACATTTCCAGCATCTGTAGTGTGGCAGGAGTGACCTAAGTGGAATTCTTCAGCAAGTTCCCTCCTGCAACTGATAACATTCCAGAACCAGCAGCCTGAAAAGCGGTAATCGTTACACACCATGATGTCCTTCCTCTCATCAAAGAGCTACACTGTCTCTCTGTACTCTGCACATAAGCAGAGGCATATATGATGCATATTGGCTCTAAATTAAATAACTTGAATTGTGATTATTAAAAAATGTTAAAAATGGTTTCAGTCTTTTTTTTAAGCATACATGATATGCTTTAGAAGCGTTTATATATTTTTTAATTTAAAGATAATTCAATTTTTTTTTTATTAAAAAAGGTTATTCCATCTTCAGATCAATCCCAATGTAAATGTCAACCAAATCTTGTACCTCAGTGAGTAACATACATAAGCGACTGATATCACCTGGATGTGAGTTGCTGTCCAACTAGTTATGTAGCATTAAAGCAGGTATCAGATCCAGTCAGATCAGACATTTCCTAAATTGTCAAGTCTAGCACTGCATTCTTCCCATCCACTGTAGGGTTGACAGTTTCCCTACTTGCCAAGCAGGACCCAAGGTTTGTTCCTCCCTCAGAAATCAATAGCACACAACATCATATGCACACTGTCATACTCAATCTTTTCTCTCTGTAAATCTGCACCAATAAAAATAAGGCTGCAATTGTAAAACAACATTTAGGTTACATCAACGTCAATGTAATTAATGGACACAATTGGCTCTAATCCCGATGTAGAAGCAATATTAGCCCATCAATTAACCTACTCGAATCCAGGCTGCATCACATCCGGCCGTGATTGGGAGTCCCATAGGGCGGCACAAATCAAATGTATTTATATAGCCCTTCGTACATCCGCTGATATCTCAAAGTGCTGTACAGAAACCCAGCCTAAAACCCCAAACAGCAAGCAATGCAGGTGTAGAAGCACGGTGGCTCGGAAAAACTTCCTAGAAAGGCCAAAATCTAGGAAGAAACCTAGAGAGGAACCAGGCTATGTGGGGTGGCCAGTCCTCTTCTGGCTGTGCCGGGTGGAGATTATAACAGAACATGGCCAAGATGTTCAAATGTTCATAAATGACCAGCATGGTCCAATAATAATAAGGCAGAACAGTTGAAACTGGAGCAGCAGCACGGCCAGGTGGACTGGGGACAGCAAGGAGTCATCATGTCAGGTAGTCCTGAGGCATGGTCCTAGGGCTCAGGTCCTCCGAGAGAGAGAAAGAAAGAGAGAATTGGAGAGAGCACACTTAAATTCACACAGGACACCGAATAGGACAGGAGAAGTACTCCAGATATAACAAACTGACCCTAGCCCCCCGACACAAACTACTGCAGCATAAATACTGGAGGCTAAGACAGGAGGGGTCAGGAGACACTGTGGCCCCATCCGAGGACACCCCCGGACAGGGCCAAACAGGAAGGATATAACCCCACCCACTTTGCCAAAGCACAGCCCCCACACCACTAGAGGGATATCTTCAACCACCAACTTACCATCCTGAGACAAGGCTGAGTATAGCCCACAAAGATCTCAATCTGGGGGGCAACCCAGATTGGCCCAGCACACAATTGGCCCAGCGTCATCTGGGTTTGGCCGGGGTAGGCCGTCATTGTAAATTAGAATTTGTTCTTAACTGACTTGCCCAGTTAAATAAAAATTAAATAAAACTAGACTAAATAATGAGCTGACCATCAGGATGCTGTGGGTGTGGTGGGCTATAGAAGAGGGTTATTCATGAGGGTTTAGTCTGTGAGAATCAACACGTGCTAGAGAATCTGTGACACCTGGCTCCTTGCCACTGTCCTGAAGCTGCTTCACTAATGGGAAACCCACTGGGCCTTTTCCCCACGCCCTAGTGTATGAACAAACACTGTCAAGGGTCCAACCCCAGGCCCTATAATGACTCTTGCCACAGTAGGACCCAATGAACAACATGACAGACTTCTGCACCCCAACAGATCAGCCGGTTTAAATGGCTATACTATTTGTCAGCATGGCTTGTCACAGTGGCAAGAGTGATTGTTAATCTGTATTAGTTCATCTTTAGTTAATACGGCATTGATGATAGGCTTGAATTCAGCTTTGACCTCTTGACTGTCTGTGATCACACTGCTTTTAGTTTAGGCTGTACTTGCTTAAATAACATGAACAGCTTAGTTTTGTAATTCAACCTGCCTCTGAGTAGTTGGTACACAGGTTAAAATGGTGTGTGAGGGCAGTGTGTCAGTACTTATGCCAAGAGAGACACTAAGGATAAGTGTTATTTCAGTGAAGGTGTGAAGGTGTTGGACCTTTTGCACTTTGCCCCTCCTGCACATAGCTTCACTAGGGGGGTCTATATGCCCCCGTTTCTGTCACTCTTTATTACTGGCACCCCCAAAATAAAAAACGCTTTTTTCTTTAATCCAACCACCAACCCTATCTTGACCCCTCCATTCCTACATGTTGCTCTTGTCATTTGCTCCCTTTACCCGCTGCTTCGAACGCAATCAACTAGGAAATTGCTCGCTTTGGCCTTTTTATGCGAGGGGCACTGACGACTTCCCATAATCTGAGCAGTAATACTATAAAATAGATGTGGAATTTAGTTGAGGGTGGTAAAGCTGTTAACAAGTGACTGGTTCCAGAAGCCATAAACACACTTTGTCTTGTTCAGTTCGTCAAGACTGCTTCAGAACAGATTAGACTTGGTCAGTGCTGTGATAGCCTCTTGTAGACTATTGGTTGAGAGTCAATTACATCAAGAAGACAGTCAAAAGTTCAGGCGAAGATGATGCTGTAATGTTCTAGAGTTCGCTCACTTATTTAGAGGATTAAATTAATAAATGTCACTTCGATTAACGGAATAAAATGCTTTAATATAGTTCTTTTTTCATTGTATGTACAAAAATATATATTGTAATAAAGGATTAATAAATGAGTGAAAATACAAAATAATCATAACAATTAAGACACTATTTTGGCAGCATATTTCTTTCACTTCTTGAAAATTACAAAACACTGACAAACACAATATAAAACGTATAGCCTAAAAGTAACACCCAACATGGGTAATAAATATTCAAATAAATAACAGTACATCTTTATCATGCTGGTTCAAACCAAGGACAAATCTTCTAATATGGAATGCTGTGGTTCCAGCTGAGATCATGACATAGGCCATGATAGAATAAGATATAGTAAGGACCTTAGCAAAGAAATCTATCTTCCTTGTGATAACGACCACAAACAACTTTCATGAGCCATTCCATGGCGCACAATATATTCCAAGTGGAGGCTTTTAAATAAGTGTTTTCACAATAGTCTTTGTGGTTGCGGGCCCGATGTGGCTGGGGTATCAGTGACAGCCACACTCCTCCACGATCATGTCCTCGTGATGCCGCAACACCACGTCTTCGTCCCCGTAGTACAGCATGGACAGCGGGCTGAGGCGCGTGGGCACGCAGGACGGACAACCCACGCGATCCGGATGGTACAGTCTCAACAGGCTCTGAAAAACACAAAAATAAAATAAGTTTTACGAAAAGCTGCACTGAAGATAAATGCATATTAGGAACTTAAACCAAATATAAAGTGTTGTTTTATGTTTAGATCTTACTTGCATGTATGCGTGGTTGGTGGGACTGAAGGATTCATCCACCGGAGTAGGGCACTCGCCCTCGCAGCGGAAGGCGTTGTAGCGTTTTGGATACACAATCCACTCGTTCCAGCCGATGTGGTCGAAATCTACCCACATGTCAATCTTCCGACAGAGTGGGCGTTGGACGGCTTCAGCCGCGGACCCAGTAGCATTAGCTGCAATTCCGCCGGCCATCCGCACTCTCTCCATTCGGTTTCTCTTGTGGCGTCGCCCTTGAGCTTCACGGCTGACTTGGTCCAAAATTGCGTATTTGGAGTGCTCCACAGTACGGATGAGAGTGGGTGCGCTCTCGCCATCTCGGGGCAGGTTGTGCTTGGAGAAGACAACCATCATAACCCGTTCGTCTGTCGGATGGTGAACCTTGATTTTCTTGTGCGTAAAATGCCCGATGTAGGCCATGTCAATTTCCTCTCCGTCGTCCGGTGCCCCACTCTCGTGTTCTTTCTCTATCACAAGGACTCTTGCTTCTTGGCTTTGCGTCACTGTGTCTCCCTGGTGCATCCAATATTTGAGCAGAGCTGTCACATTGAACACGTTCCATTGAGACCTGGTGTCACTGGGCGATGCGCCAAAGCTGCCCAAGAGAAGGCGCTCCTCGCTGCACAGTTCAGTGTCAGACTCGCAGTCCTGCTTTCGTGAGTGATAAATGTCCAATGTGACGTGTTTGGAAACGGAGAACGCTGGTAGTCTGATCCGAAGCTCTGACAGCTGGACGTCGTCACTCGCAGAGATGGAGGACATGTCGAAAGTGATGGTCCATTTCTCACCCACTTGATGGCATCCTGGAAAAAACTAACAAAAGTCAGCAAACCAGTTGTATGCAGTCAGTGCGCAATCAACAAGACACACCTTACGCAGACTTCACCATAAACTAGCCAAACCATTCAACAAAATGTCAAAACGCTGGAGGGAGAGGGAAGACAGGACAGAGTAGGATGTGTATTCAACCGCCATTTGTACAGACGTCTGTAGGGCTAATACACACACCCACTCACATAAAACAGAAAAACCCTTTAAAGCCGAATAAGCATTGTGACACTTCTGGGTTGTAAAGGAGGATCTGATAAACACAGATAAGACAGCCTGCAACCAGGCCTGGCAGTGATGGAGAGGACAAGCCTGAAGAGATCTGTGGACTGGTTCGGACGCTTGCTTGAACTACAGGTCAAATGACATCATCATATAAGACTACAATACACGCGCCAGTCTGTATTGGTCCAAAAAGTAGCAAGTTAAAGACGGTAAATGCATAAAAGAATGTTGGAAAGCCAATTGAAAATGGCAAACAAATTTAACAAAATAAGGATCCTCTGGGAATGTTGCCAATAGTGTTCAAGTTTTCATATGCCTAAACAATTAATTGAAATCAATACTTTACGTACCTTTTGCTATCAGACTGAGGACTGAATCAGAATCGTGTGGAGAGGGGCTGTTATCGGCTGCGGTCTTGATGGAGAGGTACAGCTGCATCATGTATAGAGGGTACCTATGGGGATGGTACGAATTCAGAGATCCTAAACTGGACTCGGGTGAGCTCTTGTAATGCCGGGAATGGTGCAACAGTTTCTCCGAACTGCAAAGCCTGAAAAAGCAGACGAGGAGCGCGCAAAAGACGAGCGGTGCCAAGCTTACCATTTTGACTGAAGCGGTGTATCCACTATAGCGCTATAAGTCACCTTGAAAGTAAAGACAATAGGAAGATGGCAACAACTAGCCCCCTTCCTCTAGCTTCTCTTGGTTTGAAATGATGCCGTGGGCAGACAGAGATCCAGACAGGGAATTTATAGTGGACAGCTGCCCTTTGATGACACCAGCCATCACAAACATCTCAACAACCCTCTGATCCCCAGTACACATCAGAGGACAACAAGACAGCATGTAGCCAAGGTCAGTCTTTCGAAACTGTCAAGACATTTACAGGTAGGACAATAATCCTTTTCTCATTTATTAAGATCCCAACTGTTAGAACCCCTTTATCAAACTTTCAAAAACAGTGATATTACTTAAACATATATTTTTTATTAGGCCAGACAAGACAAGCACATTTTGAGATCAGATTAGGTTCTCTAATAGGCAAACATATTTTTTTAATTAACCAATTAGGTATACCATTGCTTGTTTTAAATATTAATTACTATTTTTGTGAATACTTCACTAACGTTTCCTGCATCATCCTGGCCGCCTTTTTTTTTTAATAAACAAAAATAAATAGAATAATGTCATCAACAACTCGCATGACCACATTTTCTTGACCATAGTAATAGTCATTTATTATCGAGTTTCTACCTATCAATTTGAAATCTAACCCATTGAAGTGCTTCAATTAGATAGTATACAAAAATACCAAAGCCCTTTTATTGGAGATACTTTCCAAAGAGTCCGATCCATTGATCGTGGGACCGATGTCCACGTTTCAAAAGCAATATTTTGGATGTTGTTCGGCTGTGAAACTGAACCAATTTTTTTTATCCGTTATTTTACCAGGTAAGTTGACTGAGAACACGTTCTCATTTACAGCAACGACCTGGTGAATAGTTACAGGGGAGAGGAGGGGGATGAATGAGCCAATTGTAAAACTGGGGATTATTAGGTGACAGTGACGGTTTGAGGGTCAGATTGGGAATTTAGCCAGGACAACGGGGTTAACACCCCTACTCTTTCGATAAGTGCATTGGGATCTTTAATGACCTCAGAGAGTCAGGACACCCGTTTTAACGTCCCATCCGAGAGACGGCACCCTACACAGGGCAGTGTCCCCAATCACTGCCCTGGGGCATTGGGATATTTTTTAGACCAGTGGAAAGAGTGCCTCCTACTGGCCCTCCAACACCACTTCCAGCAGGATCTGGTCTCCCATCCAAGGACTGACCAGGACCAACCCTGCTTAGCTTCAGAAGCAAGCCAGCAGTGGTATGCAGGGTGGTATGCTGCTAGCCATTTCAAATTCAACTGCGTTAAAATAAAAACATTGGTATATGAAGCTTACAAGTGAAATTAACCTCTTAAATGTAAAGTCCCCATATTTTGGGACCCTATTTGATTTTTAAAAATTCAATTCAGTCTGGTATGAGAACGGCAGCCCCTATCTGCAAAAGCAGGGCGTCTGCAGAAAGCTGAGTATCTTGGCTATGGATCGGTGCAGTCAAATCTTAGATATGACTAATTACCATATATGGGCATACGAATTTATAAGAGCAGGCCGAGCCGATGACCTGATTTCAAGATACCTGCTACCTACTTTCCGGTTAGTGTTGTGAAGCATAAACGGAATAAACACGGAATACATGTTTTCACCAAACATCTTACAAGGTAAGCTTAGATTTGGTCTGTGTTTGAGCAATAGTTACAGTGCCTTCAGAAAGTATTCAGAGCCTTGACTTTTTCCACATTTTGTTACATTACAGCCTACAATTGATACAGCCTAAAATGTATTAAATTATTTTGTAACCTCAATCTACACACAATACCTCATAAAGCAAAAAATAAAAAAAAAAAAAAAAGGTTGCTAATTTATTACACAAAAAAACAGAAATCATATTTACATAAGTATTCAGACCCTTTACTCAGTACTTTGTTGAAGCACCTTTGGCAGCGATTAAAGTATTAAAGAGTCTTCTTGGGTATGTTGCTACAAGCTTGTCACCTTTATTTGGGGATTTTCTCCCATTCTTCTCTGCATATGATCTCAAGCTCTGTCAGGTTGGATGGGGAGTGTTGCTGCACAGCTATTTTCAGGTCTCTCAAGAGATGTTCAAGTCCAGGCTCTAGCTGAATCACTCAAGAACATTCAGAGACTTGTCCCGAAGCTACTCCTGCGCTGTCTTGGCTGTGTGCTTAGGGTTGTTGTCCTGTCGGAAGGTGAACCTTCGCCCCAGTCTGAGGTCCTGCGCGCTCTGGAGCAGGTTTTCATTACAGATCTTTCTGTACTTTGCTCTGTTCATATTTGCCACGATCCTGACTAGTCTCCCAGTCCCAGGGGCTGAAAAATATCCCCACAGCATGATGCTGCCATTACGCTTCACGGTAGGGATGGTGCCAGGTTTTAATCCAGACGTGACGATTGGCATTTAGGCCAAAGAGTTCAATCTTGGTTTCATCAGACCAGAGAACCTTGTTTCTCATGGTCTGATATTCTTTAGGTGCCTTTTGGCAAACTCCAAGCGGGCTGTCATGTGCTTTTTACTGAGGAGTGGCTGCCGTCTGGCCACTCTACCATAAAGGCCTGATTGGTGGAGTGCTGAAGAGATGCTTGTCCTTCTGGAAGATTCTCCCATCTCCACACAGGAACTCTAGAGCTCTGTCAGAGTGACCATTAGGTTCTTTGTCAACTCCCTCACCAAAGCCCCTTCCCCGATTTCTCAGTTTGGCCGGGCGGCCAGCTCTAGGATGAGTCTTGGTGGTTCCAAACATCTTCCATTTAAGAATGGAGGCCACTATGTTCTTGGAGACATACAATGCTGCAGACATTTTTTGGTACCCTTTCCCAGATCTGTGCCTTGACATAGTCCTGTCTCTGAGCTCTATGGACTATTCCTTTGACCTTGGTTTTTTCTCTGACATGCACTGTCAACTGTGGAAACTTATATAGGCAGGTGTGCCTTTCCAAATCATGGCCAATCAATTTAATTTGAAAACCAAAAACATGAATGGCTAGCATACGATCATAGATACAATTTGGCTACATAGGCCTACAAAAATGTACAATATCAAAAATCACAAGAATGGTTTCAGATCAAAGGCTGTCACCCACTTCCCTTGAAAAACAGTTTGCCCTACAGCCAATTCTGTCGAATCAAAATAATTTTCCAAAAACAAATCAGATTTCAAAATAAATATGTCTGAGATGCAAAGAAAATGCAAGGAGAGGGGGTACAAAAAATGGTCAGATTAATATTGCCATAGAGAAAATTCAAAACAAACCGAGACATGATCTTTTTCAAGGACAGTCTCGCAAAAACAAGCATTCTTGCGTTCTAACTACGCGCTATTCAAAGTGCTCTGAACAAATTCAGGGAATCGTTTAAACATTAGCATATTCTAAGCTCCGATGACAGTATCGGTAATGTGTTTTCCGATCCTCCCTTGATCGTATTCTCGCTGGGCAGAAATCTCAGATCAATTGGTAAACTCTGATTTTACCATCCCAATTTGCGCCCCTACTGGATGGGAGCTACAAGTGTAATGGCTGTGCTCAATGCAGTGGCACTTATACATGTAGATCCTTTAAACACCCCCAAATAGGGAAACAGATCTCAATCAAAGGTGTTATCACATGCTCCACTAAGGCAGTTATTTATCTTATAACTTGTCATTGTGGGTCAAACAAAGCACAAAATTAAAAGTACGAATCTCGGAGCATCGTAGCAGCATTAGGTGCAAAAACTCGACTTACCCAGTTGCGGCCCACTTTTTGGAAGCAAACCATTCGATGTGGTCTATACGTTATATCGGCATCGAACATGTCACCCTCCCTAGGAGAGGGGGTGACCTCGACAACTTATTGTTAAAACGAGAGACTGCCTGGATCTTTAATTTAAAGACTCTTGCTCCCTTCGGTGACAACGTAGACTTTGATTTGAAGCTATTCTTGTGATTATTGTGATTTTGATATTGTAAATGTTTGTAGGCCTATGTAGCCAAATTGTATCCATGATCATAAGCTATCCATTCGTGTTTTTGGTATGTTATTTTTATATCTGAGAATTAACCAATGAAATCAGGCCACACCCGGCCATGATTACAGGCACGTGTGTGTCCTTTGACACTATATAAACTAGTCACCCCGCAGTGTTTGTCATTATACCCCGATGAAGACAGTTTGTCTGTCAAAACGTTGGTTATTAGTTTATTAAATTACTGCATTTGAGCTTATAGAGTGTGCGGCTCTCCTTTAATTTTTCAAGTGTTCTACTCCGCTAGCCAGCACCTCGCCTACATTGGTGTGCATTTCTTTCGCCTGTAGATCAATCAATTGAATTTACCACAGGTGGACTCCAATCAAGTTGTTAAAACATCTCAAGGATGATCAATGGAAACAGGATGCACCCAAGCTCAATTTCGAGTCTCATGGAAAATGTAAAAAAGTTATTTCTGTAGTTTTTTGGGGGGGAAAAACAAAATCTAAATCTGTTTTCGCTTTGTCAATATGGGGTACTGTGTGTAGATTGATGAGGAAAAACATGTATTTAATCAATTTTAGAATAAGGCTGTAACGTATCAAAATATGGAAAAGGTCAAGGGGTCGGGGTCCAAAGGCACTGTACATGGGGGGTATCAAATTAATCCTTAGGTTGGTAGGAACAAACCTAGCCTATTGCCAATGTTATCTGACGATGTATGACTTAATGGCAACATCGAATGTCCCCGATACCACCACAATGTTTGAGAGAGGTTGACGTTGTATACATTTAGGTTTTATACTGACCAATAACTTTTAGGCACATTCAGTGTGCAAAAACAGTGCTATTACCACATTAGGACACTTTGGAGAGGCTGAAAGGACACTTGAATATACTCTGGATACCCCATAACACCACCACAATGTTTGAGTGAGGTTGATATGGTAGAAATTGTTTTATACTGAACAAATAGCATTTAGGGATTCCAAATATGTAATAGCACTGGAATTATCTAATTTACAGACATATGCCACTTTGGAGACGTTTAGAGACACTTGGAAACGTCCTGTGACCACACCTGACACCACTTACTTAAACATCTGCCCATTTCTAGTTGTTAGGTTTATCAATCCCGTTTTTACTGATATTGTTCACATGTTGTGGAAACCATCTGACGCGTTTCCAGCTCTAGTCATCAATAATGTGATTTTCTGTGTGTGCTTGAACTATGTCATTTATATCTATCTTCTGATCATTCCCTCATAATCTCCCAGGTGTCGTCTTTCCATGTTTTTGCATGTCAGAATCATTATAATTACACATGAATAGCAGTTACTTTAGAATATGTTTATTAGGGCGGAAATCTATATTTTTCCATTACATTTAAGACATCTAAGAAATATGTAGGCCTATGTGAAATAGACTAATCTAATTAAATTAAATTTCACCACATCTTTCAAAATTCAATTTCTATTAAGTTGTCTTTTATTTTATATCATATTTGGCTGCAAAAGAAATGCAGCGCTGCTCTTGAGTCAGCTTTCTCCATTCAAATCTTACCTTAACATTAGAATTATTCCACAATTCTGACGACAGATCAGCTCCTAGAGAGAGATTATCACCTATGGCTGCAAATATTGAGGCGGCTTATTTGAATGCTTACCCTATAATAAATGCACTAAATTAAGATTTGGCACATCCAGCACATGATCAAATCCAATTTCATTTGTCACATGCGCCAAATACAACAGGTGTAGACTTTACTGTGAAATGCTTATTTACAAGCCATTTGCCAACAATGCAGTTAAAAAGTACGGGGAACAAATAGGGAAAACATAATTTACAAAAGGGATGCTAGACTACCCATCATTAAATATATTTAGGCAAATATTAGACGGTAGCCAAATAGCAAAATAAAACTAAATTGAATTAACATTAACTTTAGTTCAATATCATTGAAATGTATAGGCCTATAACCTATGCAGTTGGTAGGCTATTTAAAGGCAGTGTGTTGTGACATATTGTCTATTCACTTGAACCCCACGGATGTGGAGGAATGACATGAACGCTTGGCTACCCATTACTCTACTAAGTGAACCAAGGTTACATCCGTACCTCAATGTTCGCTTTTGTTTTCGTAATGGGTCATCAAACAACATATTGGAGATGCTGTACCAAAGAAGTTGTGCGGACAACAGAGTGGGATAACTCACCATTTAACACGGTCCAGATGAGTCCTTAGGACACCCTTGTATCCACCACAGGATGCAACAGAATATAATTACCCAACAGGGTAACACAGAATTTCAACTGTGGTAAACATCGGTATACACAAGCAAGCTAAAAGCTAGAACGTACAAAATGAGGCTTCAATTGGGTGCAACAGCACCAAGAGTGGATGACCTCTGTATAGAACATCCATCTCACTGATAAGTAACTATGCACAAGGTTTACAGTACACTCACTTATCTGGGTTGAGAGAGCGTGCCGTGTCCAGAACCACAGGCCCCACCGATGGTGTGGACATAACTTTGAGCCTGTAGTGCCTCATGAAAGTCATGGGTGTTATCCAACTTGCAGAGTCCAGGGAGGCCCATGAAGTAGTCATACTTCTGGTGGAGTGTTCTACTACGCTATCTGGAGTTGGTCGACATGCTGCAGCGTATGGTTTTGACACTGCATTGGTAATCCAATGTGCCAGTCTCTGCTTCGAGACAGTGCACCCTTTGGTGTTCTCCCCATAACACACACAAAGCTGTTTTGTTTGATGAACAGTTGTTGTTGCAGCAAGATAGGCACTCAATGCCCTAACTGGGCAGAGTGTATGCAAGTCACAACTCTCCTGTGAGGAGTGGGGCAGAGGGTGAAATGCCGCTATGATTAAGGTCTGGTTAGCATGTTAGAATGAAAGCACCTTAGGTAAGAATGCTGGATTTGGCCGAAGCACTGCTTAAGATCCATCTTATGCTGGTCAGGCATGAAGGATGGGTAGAAAGTTCATGTAATTCTCCAACAGGCTTTGCTGAAACAACAGCCAATAAAAAGGTAGTCTTGACTGAGAGATCACATAGCTCAAGTGAAGACAGGCTCAAATGGTGATCGTAGGACTATATATATCTCCCATGAGGGTACTGAAGGAGCCGTGGGGGTCTGTAGCCTGCAGGCACCTTGCGTTCTTTGCTTGGGAGCTGAACATGCTCAAGCGGCTGCACAGGGTATCAGCTCTTAAACTCACTGTCAGAAATTCTAACCAAGAGCATTAAAATCTCCACTTGCGCTTTGGGGCAGAGCCTCAGGATTCTCATCAGATGAGTCTGCCACACAGCTCAATGATCATTCCAAACTCTTTACGTCTAATGACGGGTCTCCCTCCCCTCGTGATCCACCGCCCAATAAACACCATTGCTCACCTACTGCCAATGGCGTCCACATCCAAGTTTGATTATTTCAGTTCTTCAAAGACCGATATCCATCCCTTGTTCAAAGACTTTGTGCATGAGTTCCAATGCACTTAGAGCACGCCAAATGACAGAACCCCTGCCATGCTAAGCATACGCACTAGTTTTGTATGGACAAATCATTTCCTTCGCTTGTTCTGCCTGCTTCTCTCTGTCACAGTTCAGACCAAGAGCTGCCTAACAAACAATACAGGGCATCTGATGGCTTCCTACACAGGACAGAGGACAGCACTGCTTCAGCCGCTAGGCTTAGGAATTCAGCCATGATACTGGCCTTCTATCAGAAGGAACTGCAGGAACGCCTCTCCGCAAACTATGATGCTGAGACCATGAAATAACTGTCTACAGTAAGAGACCTGCTCATCCAATGCCTTCAGGGCAATGCTCAGATGATTGGGAAATATTTGGCAACACTGTGTTGCGCATGCCACCTATGGTTAGCACAGTCCAAACTGTCTGACAAAGAGAACGTTCTACTCCTAGGTGTACCCATATCACCTGGCCAGATATTTGGCCCAGCAGTGGCCCACTTCCTCCAAGTGTCTAAGGAGGACAGAGAAGCACAGATGGAGCTTCAGCGCCTCATTCCAAGGCCTAGAATGCATCACCCAGCAAACCATTACTCCCATCCCAAGGCCCCAACTGGGATGTCAAGAAACGAGGCTCCGACTATCGCTGCACCTGCTCAGGAGTAGAGGAACAGACAATCTCAGCCCTACCGAAGAGGTGGAGCTGCAGCATCGCCCCAGAGGTAGAGGTGCATCATAGGCATGCCAAGTCCCCTCTGCACCACAGCATGCAGTCTCAGTCCTGATGGGACTAATTCTCTAGCGCAACACCATTTCCTTGAGCACCACCTTTCCAGCAGGAAAAGGTCAATGGCCAACAAATGGGTGTTTTGTCAACGACCCCACGCTTCATGTGTGTCTTGAATACAACAGCTCGCAACCCTGTTAAGAAGCAAACTGTGGGTTCAATTTAATCCATGTTCTGTTGCCAAAAAAGTATGGAGGCCTCCGTCCGATCCTGGACCTAAGATGCCAGAATTGTCATCTCCCTTCAAAATGCTGACATTCAAAACCATCATTCAGTCAGTACAAACAGGCAATTGGACCTGAAAGATGCATACTTTCATATCTCCATTCTACCAGCACACAGAGTGAATATTATTCGAGTGAATAAGCACAGCTAGCCCCCCTTCAGGCCAGGGTCCTGAACTACATAGACGATGTGCAGGGTCATGAAACCAAGCTTTGGTACACACATCCATGGCGTCATTTGGGAGTTGGGACTAACGATGGACTTGGAAAATAGTTATCTCGTCCCCACTCAGTGTGTGCACTTCCTGGGGTTGACACTGGACACTCAAATCATGTGAGTAACACTCTCCAGAAAGACTGGTATTTTTTTTTTTACAAATTGTCTTTCAACATTCAAACTGAGACAACAGGTGACATCGCAAGAGAGTCAGAGTCTCCTAGGCCTCCTAGCTGCTGCAGTCGATGTTGTACCGTAGGGCACCACATGTGGTCAATACAGAGCTGGTACAACAGACACAATCTATGTCCCAGGAGGGACAAACACAAAAAGCAGACAATTTCAATGAGTTGCTGGAGAGCAATACAATGGTGGCGCCTAGCACTTCAAACTCCCAGTACAGTTCTCCTAGGCAGTTCACAACCGGGGTGACTTTGACCACATCTGGCACTTCCTCCCAGTACTGAGTGGACAACGTACTGATACGGACAGACAACACAACCGTGGTTGCACACATCAACCACCAGGGTGGATGGAGGTTAATGGCACTGCACCAGATAGCAAGGGAGCTACTGCTTTCGACAAACAGACACCTTACATCCCTCAGAGCAATAGACCAGCCGGGGGTGGAGAATCATGCAGCAGACCTCTCCAGAGGAGGCCCTTTTACTTCAGACTGGAGATGATCTGGGTGCAATTCATAAGGGCCATCTCTGATCTGTTCACATCGCAAGACTCAACCCATTGTACTATGTGGTTCTCCATAAATGTTTCAGCAGGCCCACTCAGCGTCGAAGGCCTATCACATAGATGGCCAAGTAGGCCGCTGTATGCATTTCCACCAATTCCTTTTCTCCTTCAGGTCTTGAGGAAAATCAGTCTTGAGAGCACATCAGTTCTACTTGTTGCTCCATGTTGGCCACAGCTTCACTGGTTTTCAGACCTTATAGAGCTGAATACCTCCCAACCATGGGGACTCCCTCTTCGAGTAGACCTCCTGTCACAAGTGAGCGGCAAGCTTTAGCACGCCAAACCCAGCAAACTGACGTTGTTGGTGTGGCCCCTGAACGTGACCGCCTTGTAGCCGCAGGTCTATCCTCCTTGGTAATTGTTACAATTCTGATGAAGACAGCTTGTCTGTCGCAATGTTGGTTATTAGGTTATTGCATCTGAGCTCCTAGAGTGTGCGGCTCTCCTTTAATTTTTCAAGTGTTCTACTCCGCAAGCCAGCACCTCGCCTAAATAGGTGTGTTTCTTTCGCCTCTAGATTAATTGTTACAATTCGGGCAGACATGGCATCCTCTACGCGTACCCTCTATTCCTACAAGTGGAATGTGTTCAGGAAGTGGCTTATCGACCATCGCCATCTTCCTGCCCAATATCTGTCATTTTGACTCTCCTCCACCAGCTTTTATGGCTGCAGGGAAGTCCCCACCTACATGGAAAGTATATATGGCAGCTATCTCTGTGGATCATGATCACATGGCAGGTGCATCACCAGGGGCACACCCTCTAATCGCAATTCATGAAAGGTTCCCGCAGGCTACAGCCCCCCCAAGGCTCCTCCAGTACCCTCATGTGAGTTAAATGTTGTCCTACGATCACTTATGAGTCCACCATTTGAGCCCCTGTCTTCACCTGAGCTATGTGAGCTCTCAGTCATGACTGTCTTCCATAGAGAAGGCTATTGTTTCAGCCAAGCATTTGGGAGAATTACATGCACTTTCTACTCATCCTTCATGCCTCACTATAGCAGAAGATGGATCTAAGGCAGTGCTTTGGCAAATTCCAGCATTCTTAACTAAGGTGCTTTCATTAGGTGAGCTATTAAAAAATTTCTGCGTGCATATTGCATCTTTAAGGTTAAGCATAGGGTTTAGCAGTGTGGTTCAGTTAAGCGTTAAGGTTAGGGTTAAAATCTGATTTTAAGAAGATACATTGTAGAAATAGGCAGGGTTTATGTGGCTGTGGTGACGACCCTCATCTGACAATTGCTTGCCAACAGAGGATGTTTTGGGTGGTCACTAGTTACCACAGCCACAAATACACAGCCACATTTGTCACATGATTTGTAAACAGATGTAGACTAACAGTGAAATGCTTAGTTACGGGCCTTTCCCAACAACGCAGATCAAAAAAAATGTTTTAACAATAATGTGAAAAAATTAATACACAATGAGTAACCATGCCTTGGTTAACTTCCCTTCTAAAAATCTGATTTTAAACTTCATGCCTAACCTTAAAACCACATCCTTGTTTTGAGTAATTTTTACAATAAAGCCTATTTTTACGTTGCGTCTGTGGTAACTAGTGATGTTTTGGACAGGCAGACCATACTGGTCGTTGGGCAGACAGTTCTTATTATACCTCATTCAGGCAGACACCTCATTTCCACTTGTCAAAACGCTTGTACAGCTTGTACATAGCTCCTGCCACCTGCTGTTGACACCTAATCCTGGATTACAAGCTATGTGTGAAAATCAGGGGTGATGTGAGGTAATTTGACTTTAATTTCATTCTCACCTCCACTTTATCAGAATTATTTACTAATTCAAATGACTGGAGAGTAGGCTTAGCCTATTTCTTTTTGGAAACAATGGCCACCCCAACCCTTAATACTATACTGCTAAAATGAAGAAATAAAGCAGACAAATATAGCCAAAGGTTTATCTTGTTTATTCAAATGCAAAATGTTTAAACCATACATTAAAACAAACAAAAAAAGTATGACATGTTAAGTATAAAAAGGCAATTATATTCTCTATAAATGTTCATTCATAATGTGTTTTTAATCCATAGAGGTAAAAGTAAAGAAAGTCATGAGTCTCTGCTAAAATTAACTATTCATATTCACTGGGGAAATGAATCAAGTCCATAAAAGTTGTTGCAAACCTTTGAGCTAAGATCTCTAAAAATTTTTTACCCCAAAATATCCTAGTACATGACACTACAAATCACATTATTGAGCTGGATTGGTTTCACATCAGATAACTTGACATGACACCTTTTCAATCACTGTGCTTCAAACATCTTAGTAGCTGGTGTTTTCGATGGTGATCTGTTGAGCCATCTCAATCTTGAAGTCTTTGATACCTAATGAGAGAAACCAAATCATTGTTTGATTTCCTTCCTACTGTGGCTAAATATCAATGTTTGGATGAATGCAATTAAGACATTAATTGTATTGTTGAGCAATAACTAGTAACGACATAGGAAAGTTGTGTATTTTGCATGTACATTTGTGTATGTGTTTCCTATGCCATATAACCCTCTGTTCTCACCCTGGCTGAGAGTGTTGCCGTCTGACGAGAGGCGCCAGTATCTACGGTCGGTCTGCCGAGCCCGTTCCCCATTCACCACGCTCAGGAAGGGTCCCCACAGGCTGGGCTCCTTCTCAAATCTGCAGTGTAGGCAGAGGACAGAGCAAGGAGGAGAGTTCATCATGTTAAACTTGTGACATGACACTAAGCTATTCACCACTACACTGCAAAGTTCTACAACATTTTCTGAGTTGTAGCAATGTAAATAAGACAAATTAGCTCTCCAAAAAGTATCAATTTGGAACTTGATTAACATATCAACCAAAATAACTATAAAAGAACCCCATTAACTCACGTGAAGCCAATGTTCTTCTTTTGAAGGAGTTCAAGGGCATAAACCAACGAGGTGCCCGTTGGCACATCAACAGAATAGACATCAGGAGCCCCATGTGATTTGACCACCTCCAACTTCAGGGCTACTTTGGTATTGCTCTGTAACACCCTCACTGGCTTCCTGGCCTCCAGGACCAGGCTGTCTGTAGAGAAAAACCCAACCAAGCAGAGGCAGTAAGTAAGAGTGAGGAGGATCACACCTCAAAAACAGATTGTCCACTGTTGGGTTTGATGATAAGGCAGCACTTGCCATCCTCATTGCGGCACTGCTTGCCCTTGACTTGCAGATAGGTCTTTTGCTGGAGGGCAGGCAGAGTTTGGGACATGGCCATGGGGTTGAGATATGTTCCCTTCCTCACATCTGACCTCATGGCCTCCATTGAGGTAGAACACTCCTGCACCTGGCTGCCCATAGCCAGCAGGGCCTGGGACACAGGGACACACCATGTTATTCCCATGGGAAATGCTTATATTGCTCCAATCAGAAATGTATGTAAACGCTGCACAGGTTAATATACAGAGCCTTAGAAAAGTATTCAGATCCCTTGACTTTTTCCAAATTGAGTTACATTAGTCTTATTCTAAAATGGATTAAATAAAAAATCCTCAGCAATCTACACACAATACCCCATAATGACAAAGCAAAAAAACAAGTTTAGAAATTTTAGCAAATTAAAACAGGTACCTTATTTACATAAGTATTCAGACCCTTTGCTATGAGACTCGAAATTGAGCTCAGGTGCATCCTGTTTCAGCAACTTCATTGGAGTCTGCCTGTGACCACCAAGACTCTTCCTTGAGCTGGCCGCCCGACCAAATTGAGCAATTGGGGGAAAAGGGCCTTGGTCAGGGAGGTGACCAAGAACCCGATGGTTACTCTGACAGAGCTCTAGAGTTCCTCTGTGGAGATGGGAGAACCTTCCAGAAGGACAACCATATCTCCACCAATCAGGTCTTTATGGTAGAGTGGCCAGGCAGAAGCCTCTCCTCAGTAAAAGGCAGGATAGCCCACTTGGAGATTGCCAAAAGGCACCTAAAGACTCAGACCATGAGAAACAAGATTCTCTGTTCTGATGAAACCAAGATTGAACTCTTTGGCCTGAATGCCAATCGTGACATCTGGAAGAAACCTGGCACCATCCCTACGGTGAAGCATCGTGGTGGCAGCATCATTCTGTGGGAACGTTTTTCAGTGGCAGGGACTAGGAAACTAGTCAGGATCAAGGCAAAGATGAACAGAGCAAAGTACAGAGAGATCCTTGATGAAAACCTGCTCCAGAGCCCCCAGGACCTCAGACTGGGGCAAAGGTTCACCTTCCAACAGGACAACGACCCTAAGCCCACAGCCAAGACAACATAGGAGTGTCTTCAGTGCAAATCTCTGAATGTCCTTGAGTGGCCCAGCCAGAGCCTGGACTTGAACCTGATCAAACATCTCTGGAGAGACCTGAAAATAGTTGTGCAGCAACGCTCCCCATCCAACCTGACAGAGCTTGAGAGGATCTGCAGAGAAAAATGAGTGAAACTCCCCAAATACAACTCCCCAAGCTTGTAGCGACATACCCTAGAAGGTGCTTCAACAAAGTATTAAGTAAAGGGTCTGAATACTTATGTAAATGTGATCTTTTTTTGCTATTATAAATCAGCAAAAATGTCTTAACCTGGTTTTGCTTTGTCTTTATAGGGTATTGTATGTAGATTCATGAGGGGGAAAAAAACAATTTAATACATTTTAGAATAAGGCTGTAATGTAACAAAACGTGGAAAAACTCAAGGGGTCTGAATACTTTCCAAAGGCACTGTAGGCCTAGAGGGGGGGGAAGTGACCCAGTCCTTACCTGCACTGCCAGGCCTGTGCTGAACTCATTGCCCATGTGACCATCAGCCCGCCGGGAGTCCAGTAGCTTCTGCTTGATGACGCCCAGGGCCTTGTCAAGAGCCGCATCCAGCACCTGAGTGTCAGACTCCTTCAGGCACTGTAGGGCCATTCCAGCCATGGCAAACGTGTCTAAAGCAAGACAGAGGGGATGAAGCAAGGGTTTAGCATGAAATCACCTATAGAGAATATGGTTGGAGGGAGCCAGTGTGAGGAAATACATTTTAACTGTAGGAAAGCAGAATCGGAGTTTGGAGATGCTCCTGGATTTCCTTGGTCACACTTACCGATGCAATCGGAGTCTCCATGTTTGATATGTCCATGGTCTACAGCCCCGATGAGCTTCTTGCTGACGTGAGAGTTGACTCTAACTCCACTCACACACAGTGCCAGCACGCCTAGAGAGTACTGGTAGTAATTTGTCAGAGGACGGTGACTGACTGCAGGAGAGAAAGACGGACACAAATACATATCAGATCAAATAATTCAATAGTAACAGCGACTGAGAACAAATAAAGTATACAGTGTTAAGAAAGATGGTAAGGGTCAGGCGGAGGAATGAGGAGGCTTACAGGTGATGTGCTCTTTCTCCAGTGCCATCTGTCTCTTGAGATGAGTCAGCAGGGTCTCGCTCCTCTGGTTGACGGTGAAGGTCAGGGTGTTGAGATCATAGCAGGAGGCCTTCAGGGCCAGAGTGTAAAGGGCCAGGAGACCCACCACTGGCTGGCTATTAGCCAGAGAGCTGAGAGCAGAGGATATAGGGTAAGGGGGAGATACAGGAGAGTTGTGATGGGTAAAGAAACGTCAATATAATCTCAAACGTATCAATTGTAAATACAGAACCAGAAACTGGATACAAATGCACTGCAGGTAGTTTTGAAGCCATTGACTACATAAAAGGACATTTGCACAACTAGGTCATTATCAAGCATGAAATACAATGACATCTAGAAATGTGCAATAAAAGGGCTTTATAAATATGACCTTTTACCTCTCAATGTCATTGTGTAAATCTGTTTTGAGTGCATTCAGGTGATCACTCTCCTTGCCAAGGTTGTGGTGAGTGGACAGACGCAGGGAGAGGTGCACACTCGGATTAGGGGATGTTTCCTGGTCCTCCAGAGAACGCAGCAGCTTCTTATTGAGTGAGAGGAGCAGCTCACTATGTTCCGATCCTACAGGATCTGGACACATAATATGGGTTGAAGCAACAACAGTAGTACATTATAACAAAAGTACAAGATGAATAACTTGCACAAGGATAACTTCCAATGTTACCAAAGATATTTTCAGAGATGCGACTAATAAACCTACAGTAAGATTACAAAAGCCCAGCTGTGTGCTAACTGAGATGATATAAATATAGTATCCTCAGACTCTAATCTAGGTCAAAGCATTGCACAACCAGTGTTTCCTGTGCTGGATCAGCAATCATATGAAAAAGCAAAGACATCAGCAATGTAGTAACCACATTAATTTTCACAAGGCAGCCAATGTGTCCTTAAGCATGACTTCTCCAATCAGTGTTTCCTGTGTTTCAACAATCATACACTAAGAAAAGCAAAGACATCAGCAACTTAATAACCAAATGAATTTCACAAGGCGGCCAATTTGCGTCGTTAAGCATGACTTCTCCCAATGTCACCTTGATGTAACTGACTCATACTAGGACAAAGTACAGGCTTCTCATAGTCAGTCTACCCTGGTCACTGTGATCCCAGTGCCAGTGGGGTTTCCCAGGAGCTAACAATAGTATGGTGGTAGACTGATGTACTGGTAAGAATGCCTTAGCAACATGAAATCAGTTATGTGCATCAAATTACAGAACTTTAAACAGATCAGAGGTGGCACGACACAAGTGAGATTATTTTCATCACAGTAGATTTGTTCAACAAGAGGGGCCGTGCATTATCTATTCAGACACATCAAACAATTCATTGCAAAATCATTGAAAAGTCCTGCAGTGGATGAAGTGGATCAACGTTTACCAACTCTTAGCCCTGACATTCCTATGCTGTCCCTTGGACAACAGTCAAGTACATTTACAGTCTGTCGCGACTGTTGAATGAAATTCCATTTGACTTTACCCTGCCGATTGTCCGTGGGGTTGCTTCTTATAATAGGATAAAAGGATATCCAAATAATATCCAAAGGAACATATTAATAAACAGACTTTCCAAACATGGGCCTGCTGCAGGTGCCTGGCATAATATAACTTCCACTCTGCTTCACATCATTTTACTACATGTAAAAATTAAGAATTTACACTTTATTTTATAAAATGTTTAAAATGGCTAAATAATTTAACAGTATACCAGGAGTAATTGCTACTGTGATTCCTGAAACTATACTTTTGTTACATTGTTTGCTAGTTCAGCTGGTTAGCTCAGTCTTATTTACCACCAAACGTTGCTAACGCTAGCTAGCTAGCAAACCACTTAATATAAACTTGTTTTCTCAATGTATGAATTACTAGTTAAGTTAGAAATGTTATGAATACAACTCCCATTTACTGTCAACATCAGGATATGATTTGAGAGCACTAGTTAGCTCCAAAAGTGGTTATAGCTTTGACTGCATGCTCACAGTGAATTCAGACGCGTTCAGTGGCCAGCTACACTAACAATTTTACCAGGTTAGCGTGAAGCAATTGTAATGACAGTCTACCACAACATACCCAAGAGCTTCCTGATTAGCAAGGGGTAGTCAGGGTTTCATTTCATTGTGTATTAGAAAGACAGTTTGAGATAATTGAGAGGGGATTTCACCAGCGGTTGAATGCGGAATTAGGCTAGTCCGAGGTTGCAACAGTAACCAAGAAGTGGGCGGGACTTAGCGAAGGGTCATATTTATTCAATATTAGTGACACGGGGAGTGACGCTAGCTACGGATTTTTGTGCCGATGATGTCCAAGAGTATCGTTTAGCAAGATGGCGCCGACAGAGATGGTCACCTAACGTCCTTAGGAAACTACCCAGTAATGTTTTTTAAATGTATTATATCTTACATTAGCTCAGAAAATCATATGCCTTCATGATTAACGACTCATGGTGTAATCATAACAACATACAGGAACTCAAGTCTTTTTGTTCACCGGACCTAGAATTCCTTACAATCAAATGCCGACCGCATTATCTCTCTTCGATTATAGTCACAATCGTGTATATCCCCCCCAAGCAGATACCTAGACGGCCCTGAAAGAACTTCACTGGACTCTATGTAAACTGGAAACCATATATCCTGAGGCTGCATTTATTGTAGCTGGGGATTTTAACAAAGCTAATTTGAAAACAAGGCTACCTAAATTCTGCCAGCACATTGACTGTTGTACCCGCTCAAGCAAAACACTGGACCACTGCTACTCTAACTTCTGCCATGCATACAAGGCCCTCCCCCACCCTCCCTTCTGCAAATCTGACCATGACTCCATCTTTTTGCTCCCCTCCTATAGGCAGAAACTAAAACAGGAAGCGCACGTACTTAGGTATATGCAACGCTGGTCTGACCAATCGGATTCCACGCTTCAAGATTGCTTCGATCACGTGGACTGGAACGTGGACTGGAATATGTTCCGGGTAGCCGCAGACAATAACATTCACAGTAACATCCACAGTAACATCCACAGACGATGCCATCACCATCACCATCACACTGCAGCTGTACATAGTCTATTGGTAAATAACCCACCCATTTTCACCTACCTCATCCCCATACTGTTTTTATTTACTTTTCTGCTCTTTTGCACACCAATATCTCTACCTGTACATGACCATCTGATCATTTATCACTCCGGTGTTAATCTGCAAAATTGTAACTATTCGTCTACCTCCTCATGCCTTTTGCACACATTGTATATAGACTCCCCCTTTGTTTTCTACTGTGTTATTGACTTGTTAATTTGTTTATTCCATGTGTAACTCTGTGTTGTCTGCTCACACAGCTATGCTTTATCTTGGCCAGGTCGCAGTTGTAAATGAGAACTTGTTCTCAACTAGCCTACCTGGTTAAATAAAGGTGAAATAAAAAAAAATAAAAAAACACTGCCCTATCCCATCTGGACAAGAGGAATACCTATGTAAGAAGGCTGCTCATTGAATACAGCTCAGCATTCAACACCAAGGCACCCTCCAAACTCATCATTAAGCTTGAGACCATGGGTCTTGACCCCACCCTGTGCAACTGGGTCCTAGACTTTGACTGGCTGCCCCCAGGTGGTGAAGGTAGGATACAACATCTCCACCCGGCTGATCCTCAATACCGGGGCCCCACAAGGGTGCATTCTCAGCCCTCCCCTGTACTCCCTGTTCACCCATGACTGCGTGGCCATGCACGCCTCCAACTCAATCATCAAGTTTGCAGACGACACTACAGTGGTAGACTTGATTACAAACAACGACGAAACAGCCTACAGGGAGGAGGTGAGGGCCCTCGGAGTGTGGTGCCAGTAAAATAACCTCTCACTCAATGTCAACAAAACGAAGGAGATGAGCAGAGGGAGCACCCCCTCATCCACAGCGACAGGACAGTAATGGAGAAGGTGGAAAGTTTTAAGTTCCTCAGCATACACGTCACAGACAAACAAATGGTCCACCCACACAGCATGGTTAAGAAGGTGCAACAGCGCCAATTTGGCTTGTCATCTAAAACCCTCACAAACTTTTACAGATGCACAATCGAGAGCATCCTGTCGGGCTGTATCACCGCCTGGTAAGGGAACTGCAACGCCCTCAATCACAAGGATCTCCAGAGGGTAGTGTGGTCTGCACAACACATCACCGGGGGCAAACTACCTGCCCTCCAGGACACCTACAGCACCCGATGTCACAGGAAGGCCAAAAATATAATCAAAGGACAACAACCACCCGAGCCGCTGCCTGTTCACCCCGCTATCATCCAGAAGGCGAAGTCAGTACAGGTGCATCAAAGCTGTGCCCGAGAGACTGACAAACAGCTTCTATCTGAAGGCCATCAGACTGTTAAATAGCCATCACTAACACAGAGAGGCTGCTGCCAACAGACTCAAATCACTGGCCACTTTAATAAATTGATTTAATAAAAGGTATCACTAGTCTCTTTAAATAATATCGCTTTAATAATGTTTACATATCCTACATTACTCATCTCGTGTATATACTGTATTGTGTATATACAAGCATTTCGCTACACTCGCATTAACATCTGCTAAGTGTGTATGTGACAAATAAAATTGGATTTGATTCATTTTATACCATCTATTGCATTTTGCCTATGCCGCACAGCCATCGCGCATCCATATTTATATGTACAGTTGAAGTCAGACGTTTGCATACACTTAGGTTGGAGTCATTAAAACTCCACAAATTTCTTGTTAACAAACTATAGTTTTGACAAGTTGGTTAGGACATCTACTTTGTGCATGACACAAGTAATTCTTCTGACCCAATTCCAGTGGGTCAGAAGTTTACATACACTAAGTTGACTGTGCCTTTTAAACAGCTTGGAAAATTCCAGAAAATGATGTCATGGCTTTAGAAGCTTCTGATAGGCTAATTGACATAATTTGAGTCAATTGGAGGTGTATCTGTGGATGTATTTCAAGGCCTACCTTCAAACTCAGTGCCTCTTTGCTTGACATCATGGGAACATCAAAACAAATCAGCCAAGACCTCAGACAAAAAATTGTAGACCTCCACAGGTCTGGTTCATCCTTGGGAGCAATTTCCAAACGCCTGAAGGTACCACGTTCACCTGTACAAACAATAGTATAAACACCACGGGCCCACAAAGCCATCATACCGCTCAGGAAGGAGACGTGTTCTGTCTCCTAGAGATTAACGTACTTTGGTGCGAAAAGTGCAAATTAATCCCAGAACGACAGCAAAGGACCTTGTGAAGATGCTGGAGGAAACAGGTACAAAAGTATCTATATCCACAGTAAAACGAGTCCTATATCGACATAATCTGAAAGGCCGCTCAGCAAGGTAGAAGCGACTGCTCCAAAACCTCAAAAAAGCCAGACTACGGTTTGCAACTGCACATGGGGACAAAGATTGTACTTTTTGGAGAAATGTCCTCTGGTCTGATGAAACTAAAATATAACTGTTTGGTCATAATGACCATCGTTGTGTTTGGAGGAAAAAGGGGGAGGCTTGCAAGCCGAAGAACACCATCCCAACCGTGAAGCACGGGGGTGGCAGCATGATGTTGTGGGGGTGCTTTGCTGCAGGAGGGACTGGTGCACTTCACAAAATAGATGGCATCATGAGGGGGGAAATTATGTGGATATATATACACATATATATTTTTAGTTTTTTTGTTGTTGAATTTTACCCCTTTTTCTCCCCAATTTCATGGTATCCAACTGTTAATAGCTACTATCTTGTCTCATCACTACAACTCCCGTATGGGCTCGGGAGAGACGAAGGTTGAAAGTCATGCGTCCTCCGATACACAACCCAACCAAGCCACACTGCTTCTTAACACAGCGCGCATCCAACCCGGAAGCCAGCCGCACTAATGTATCGGAGGAAACACTGTGCACTTGGCAACACTTGGCACGCTAACCAAGGTTGCCAGTTGCACAGTGATTTTTCAATATTTTTATTGAATATTCGAAACATACAATATACTTGCAGTGAAGCCGCTCAAGAACGACATCATACTAGCCATCTTCTTGGGGGGAGGGACTGTGGGAGGTGTCTCGAATGGTTGACGGACAGCTATTGGGGAACTGTGGGGGGATCTTGGAGGTTTCGGGTTCACGTTTTTGGCCTGGTGGTAGATTGATCATCCACATTCAGAGCGACACACAGAAGCATCCAGGGTCAATGCCCTGCTCAAGGGCATGTTGACCGATCTACCACCAGGCCAAAAACGTGAACCCGAAACCTCCAAGATCCCCCCCAGTTCCCCAATAGCTGTCCCTCAACCATTCGAGACCCCTCCCATAGTCCCCCAAGAAGAAAAATAAAAAACATAATTGATTCCATTCCCCAAGAACCCCCCAATGCACCAACAACCAAGAGAAAAAAGGAAAAGACAAAACAGCAAACACCAATGCAAAAAAAATATATATATATATAAAAAATGATGAATTTAAAACAAAGGACATCAAGGACAACTAAAATCATAACAGCAATGCCAACTGTATGTGTGTGTGCATGTCTGGCACTATTACATGTATGTGTCTGTTCTTGTGTTTATTTCAGAGTGTGTGTATATATATGCATGTGTACAAACACCTGCACGGCATCAGCCTCAGGAAAACCGGCAGTAGTTGTAAAAACTGCCACTTAGTGTCATTCAAATGTACTTTTTATTATGTTTTATTTTTTAAATCTTTGACCATCTCCTACACAGCAACTCCACTCCCACTTGTCTCCAATTCCACATCCCAACCCTCAGCCCATCCCATCTATCTCTGCTGGCCACCCACCTCGTGTTTCTATGCAACACATATCTTTCAACTATGCTGTGATGTTTAAACTACAATTTCAATCTATCGAATATAATCCACAGATTGCGAGTTGAAGATAAATACTCTTAGTAAAAGTATTAGTAATTGACTGGCCCGGTCTCTCCAGATCTCCTAACAGTACTATTTCTAGGGTCAATTTTGGATCAATGCTATGCATATTCAGCCATTCCTGAACCTGAGACCAGAAACAGGCTACCTGAGGGCAATACCAAAATAAATGGTCTATTGATTCTGTATTCTCACAACAAAATCTGCAGAGCTTCGATGATATTATGCCCCAAATTGTTGGTGGCAAGAATTCTATATATTAATTTTAGCTGAAAAGCACAAGTCTTGAATCTTGTGTTGTTTTATATATCAACTCATACACCCTGTACCATGGAATCAGTACATCAAAAATCTCTTCAAACTATTTTTCAATCTGTATGGCACAGTTGTCAACATTCTGATCCTCAAATGAAACTGGTATACTTTCCTATTTATGCTATTTTTATTCTGCCGCCAGTTTTGATCCTTTATATTGGGAGACAGGCCAGTTCCCTACCTCCTCCCGCTGCCACCTGCCTCCATTTTGGGGGTAATGCTGTAATCAATTGGTTGTATTCTTGGATTGAGCAGACCTTTCCGTACGTACAATTCTGATAACTCCATGAAGGACATAACTCTACCATTCCAAATTACAATATCATTTAAGAACAAAATACCCTTTTCAAACATCTTTCCCATAAATACAGGTATTTTATCAACCAGCACATTTGAGTTCAGCCATAATATTGGTTCTATCTTTTCAGGGGGGTGAAATTTAAAAATTGTAGCCAGCTCTGCAATGCTTGTTTGAAAAAGAGAGATATGTTTTTCAACGTGTCATTTTCAATTAATCGAAAATGAGACTTGGCAATTTTTAAACAATGGATGAGCTTTTCTTAGTAATCTAATTGAGAACCATTTGGGGTTCAAATAAAACTTTTGAATGAGTGAAGCTTTTCGAGAGGTTTAGCGCTTTTATATTTAATAATCCCAACCCAACCCAATTCATTATATAGATAGGTACGTTTTATTTTGTTTGGTTTAGTGTCCCAGATAAAGCGAAATATTTTTTGCTCATATGATTTGAAAAACAAATCATCAGGAGTAGGCAGCGCCATAAGTGAGTAAACTGAGATAAGACTAAGGAGTTAATCAGGGCAATTTATAGACAGGTATTTACCTCTCCATGGTTGCAGGATCTTGTCTAAGTTTTCTATTGAAATTCATTGTGGAAAGCTTATTTCTATCTTTTGTGATTTGAATACCGAGTAGGTCTACTTCACCATCAGCCCATTTCTATCCTTCTTAATGAGTTTGAGCCAATCAGTTGTGTTGTGACAAGGTACCGGGGTATACAGAAGATAGCCCTATTTGGTAAAAGACCAAGTCCATATTATGGCAAGAACAGCTCAAATAAGCAAAGAGAAACAACAGTCCATCATTACTTTAAGACATGAAGGTAAGTCAATACGGAACATTTCAAGAACTTTGAAAGTTTCTTCAAGTGCAGTGGCAAAAACCATCAAGCGCTATGAAACTGGCTCTCATGAGGATCGCCACAGGAATGGAAAACTCAGAGTTACCTCTGCTGCAGAGGCTAACTTCGTTAGAGTTACCAGCCTCAGAAATTGCATCCCAAATAAATGCTTCAGAGTTCAAGTAACAGACACATCAACATCAACTGTTCAGAGGAGACTGTGTGAATCAGGCCTTCATGGTCAAATTGCTGCACAGAAATCACTACTAAAAGGACACCAATAGGAGGCTTGCTTGGGCCAAGAAACATTAGCAATGGACATTAGACCAGTGAAATTTGTCCTTTGGTCTGGAGTCCAAATTTGAGATGTTTGGTTCCAACCGCAGTGTCTTTGTGAGACTCGGTGTGGGTGAACGGATGATCTCCACATGTGTATTTCCCACCGTAAAGCATGGAGGTGTTGTTATGCTGTGGGGGTGCTTTGCTGGTGACACTGATTTATTTAGAACAAAGCACACCATCTGGTTTGGGCTTAGTGGGACTATCATTTGTTTTTCACAGGACAATGACCCAACACACCTCCAGGCTGTATAAGCAAGGAGAGTCATGGAGTGCTGCATCAGATGACCTGGCCTCTACAATCCACCGACCTTAACCTATTTTGAGATGAATTGGACCGCAGAGTGAAGGAAAAGCAGCCAACAAGTGCTCAACACTTGTGGGAACTCCTTCAAGACTGTTGGAAAAGCATTCCAGGTGAAGCTGGTTGAGAGAATGCAGTGTGCAAAGCTGTCATCAAGTCAAAGGGTGGCTATTTGAAGAAACTCATATATTTTGATTTGTTTAACACTTTTGGTTACTACATGATTCCATGTGTTATTTCATAGTTTATCTTCACTATTATTCTACAATGTAGAAAATAGTACAAATAAAGAAACACACTTGTATGTGTAGGTGTTCTAAAACGTTTAACCAGTAGTGCGTGTATATAAATATAAATAAATAGTGTGGCCGACGCCGCCCCTCAATCTCTGATTCTCCTCTGGGTGCAATATTAACTGCGCCTAAAGGCTATTTAGTGTGCTTTAAATCAAATTATTTAAAGCATAGCCTACGAAGTGCATACTCAGAAGCACAGAGCAAAGTTATATTTCTAAGAGAGCTGCTGGTATGGTGTAAATGAAACTAGGGCAGGGGCCCAGCCCCTGGGCAGGGGCCCAGCCATGGGTGGGCCTGGGAGGGCTTATGCCCACCCACTAGGGAGTCAGGCCCATCTACTGGGGAGTCAGGCCCATCCAATCATACATTTGCCGCACAAAAGGGCTTTATTACAAACAAATACTCCTCGGTTTCATCAGCTGTCCGGGTGGCTGGTCTCAGACAACCCCGCAGGGGAAGAAGCTGGATGTGGAGGTCCTGGGCTGGCGTGGTCTGCAGTTGTGGGGCCGGTTGGACATACTGCCAAATTCTCTAAATTGACATTGGAGGTGGCTTATCGTAGATAAATTACCATTCAATTCTCTGGCAACAGCTCTGGTGTACATTCCTGCAGTCAGCAAGCCAATTGCACACTCCCTCAACTTCAGACATCTGTGACATTGTGTTGTGTGACAAAACTGCACATTTTAGAGTGACCTTTTATTGTACCTGCACAAGGTGCACATGTGTAACGATCATGATGTTTAATCAGTTTATTTATATTCCACACCTGTCAGATGAATGGATTATCTTGGCAAAGGAGAAATGCTCACTAACAGGGATATAAACACATTTGTGCACAACATGAGAGACATAAGCATAAGCTTCTTTCTGTGCATATGGAAAATGTCTGGGATCTTTTGTGAAACATGAGACCAACACTTTACATTTATAATTTTGTTCAGTATATTATTGATTTTATTAAAGTCCATATGTTTCTTGCCCATAATATATTTATCATGCCCATAATATATTTATCAGAGTTAATGATTCGAGTAACTTAGACTGTGGTCCTGAAGCTTCAAGCAGCACAATCAGAAATGGATTGCTCATGAAAGTAGGCATAGTTCATTTAAACTGTCTTCATTTTAATTAAGCTTTACTAACAACAAGAGGGCTTTGTGTTGGAGCTTATTTCTTCCTATTTAAGAAATAAGAGGTAGGCCTACCTGTTTGACAGATGTAAATTAGGCTATAGGCAGCTATATCCATAGATTTGTGGGTCAATTCCTCCACCCACCACGCACTCTTTAAATAGCCTACCTCCGTGTCAGTGAAGGGCTTTTAAATTCAAACCAAGACTCGAATTGAGGGGGCATGAGAGGTTATGCCATCCTCTTTATTATTATTATTTTTAAAGCACATGCCTACCCCTTGTTAGCTTAAGATGTTGAATAAGATAAAATGATTCCGTTTATAGAAAGTGATCTATAACAACGCTTTGGTCTGCGATGCTTTATAAAAACAAGCTGTAAAATACCCGGGAAAGACATGACTCCGATGGGTTGGGTTAAGCCACAAAAGAAGAATAGCCAGTTAAAGCTTGCATTTTTCTGCGTCGGTAGGCCTACTCTTTCTAGGGTGGAAAGGTAGACGCAACTTTTGAAAGAACCATGCTCAGATTTCTAATTACGTCTCAGATTTAATTATTTGCAAACAGGGACAGTTTTATTGCAAACACACACTGATTTGGCATTGGAGAAATATAACATGAACACATGGGCCTCGCTCTGTCCATTCTTAGCCTGTAATTCCGGTAAATTGTATGATATTAAAATATTCCGCTAATATATACAATTACGTAGAATTGCGTGAAATGTTTAAAATATATTTTCTCGGACCTGTAAATACGATAGATGCACGCAATGCGTTTACTATAAAAGGAGATATTTTCACCCACAACTATCTGACTACCAAAATTCCTGCGTTACCATGTAATGCTTACAGGATGAAGAACAGTTTCTAAAACTGCATGTCAAAGGCTTTTGTCCGGCCAAGAAGTGAGGGTAAACGGCAGGCATGTTCTCATTATTATTATTATTTTGGGTATAGGGGAGGGTCACTTGTTTTTTTCCCCCAAAGCGTTCAGAGAGGGTTTAGCTGAAGGGATTTATATTTTGCGGAAGGGAGGGACATAATTTTCCTTTGAGGTTCGATTTTCTCCATGTAACCCTCATTATAAATAAAGTGTACTCCCTAACATATACTAAATAGTGTATCAGATTTACGTACAGAATAATACGAAAGGCTTTGAGTCCACGTTGCAACGGAATATAGCTCAGACTACATCGATTCAATACTTGGGTGTTTGATGTACTTTAAAAAACAAACACCTATCTACCGGTTTGTCCTCTGTAATTGCGTGCCTTTGTTTGCTGAAATACATTTTTTTCTTCAAATAAATGTTACTGAAATACCACCACCGACTGTTTTCTTGTTGAGATTTAACTGGCATATGCCCCCCCCCCCAAAAAAAATCAACATTTTGTATTCGCGCTGCCCTTGCCTTTGAATGAGGACTCAACTCTTTTGCCAGTTCACCTTACCCATTTTGTGAAATGAGTCCTCTTGCATTCACATTGTTATGTTTAGAAAATAACCAATATCTGTTTCCAACATTCACTCAATGCACAAAGTGCAGGACAAGCTATTCAATCAGAATGTGTTATGGACAGCTAGATACACCTACTTACATTTTGGAAGCTAATAGATTGCATTTAATTAAAATATGGAGATAAAATCATTGTAATCAGAAGATACTATAAACATGTACATGTTTATAGTTAACAGAATAAATAGCAATACAATAACTGCAGAATAAATAATGCTGTAATTTAAAATTGTACACCCAAGGTATGCTACTGCCCCTTTAAAGCTAGAACATATTTTGTACCCAATGTTGTGATTCTGTCCAAATGTCTTCACACACTATTCAAACCCCATAATCAATAAACAGTTTATGAAGCTGTCTATAGATCACATATTGCAAACAAAAAAACTGAACCAAACTCCACACTTAGGCATGTCTGGGAGTCCTTGGCTATCGCTGATCAATATCAAAAAAACAGCACACATTTCTTCTCGTGAACCTGCAGGATATTCTCTGTTGTGGGACCAACGTGAGGATTTATGGCAAGAGAAACGGTAAGCAGTAGGCTAGTGTGTGGTGCGTGAAATGACAAACGAACCTGCGGAGAGTTGCGTTCACATTGTCCTAAACTGAACAGGACCGAGGAATTCAAGCGAACCGAACTCAGCCCACCTTTCGAGATGGTCTCAGTTCGGTTCGCTTAATTAAGTGGCTCTTTTGAGGTGTCAGTTCCTTTTGAGTGTTTGCACTGCACACACAAAAAATGTCTGAAAGGGACCAAGTGTGAAAACACAATTAGAGCAACAATCGGTGTTTGTATTTGATTAACGTTTTATGAAAAAGTATGGGTTTCAACAAACAAAGGCATGCAACTACAGAGGACAAACATAGGAAACGCCAGAAGTTATTTCTTTATATTGACCTTGAGCAAATCGATGTAATCTGAGCTACCACAAAGCCTGCATCGGCTCCACTGGTGTAGTTCATCAGAAACTTCCTTCACCATGGAGTTTAGTCCGCTAGCGAAGACAGAGACTGCCAAGGAAAAGCAAATGTTCACCAATCAGGTGTTGTAATATTGTGTTTCTGGGATAAATTATAGTTACCACAGGGGTCGCTTGCAACCAGTGCCAACAGTCCACTCACAATGTACAGGGCATACATTTTGACCAACCTTAGAGAGGTAAATAAAATAAAATACAAAAAGTTAATCAATAGATGTTCATGTACAGTAGCCAACTAGTGAAAATAATTTCCAACTTAACTTTCGCTGAGTAAACTCAACCCCGTCCATAAATCTCTATGAACAGAGTTGCGTTTACTCGGCTGTCCATCCCTACCCTAATTGTTGTTGATAGACAATATATTAACTAATCCTAAAATGTCACACATTATTCATCTTCTTAATGATCCAAATTTATGTCACTTACCTGTAGAGCGACCTTGTCGTGAAGACAAGAGGAGACCGCTTTCAACTTGATTTTATGTCGACATCGCTTTCATGATCGTGTCAAGTGACCTGTTGTCTCAGAAGCGCATGCTCAATCTTTTCTAGAACGTCGACTACTTTTTTTTTGCTCGATTAGATTCTTCATCAGCAGTTGCGCATTGTTTTGGTGGTTTTTAGCACCTCACTTCACTGCATTCATTCAATTTATTCTCAGAAAAGCTGAACATGTGACAGCGAAAATAAAGAGGTAGATAAACGCAGTTAAAGTTATACAGGTATGTTTGTTAGCTAAATACGTTCAAACGTTCGAAGTTCAAGCGTTCAAACTGCAACATGGGTTCACAAGCAACAACAATAACAGGCAGGGGGCGGGTACGCTTATTGCTAACTGGCTAGCTACCTAAGTTAGTTAGTTAGCTTGCTAGCCATACATACACACGTAGCCCAATACAAATATATTGTAGAAGTGCAAGGCAAGCCATTATTTACTGATTATTAAGGGCTACCTTTATGTCATGTTAAAGACTGCATTTATTCCTTGCAATTTAAGTTTGATAGGCAGCTAGTCAGCTGAATCCGCTAGCTTGCTAACGTTGGTAGTAATTTTAGCAAGCTTGCTAACTAGCTACCAAATATTATACAGAACTAACCCTGTGGCTGTCTACGTTATGTAAACTAGTTAAATGTCAGGACCTGATAACTTTATAACTTTACCATAACGCTAGACTAGAAGAGTGACAATTTACAAGATTCTGCGTTAGTAGCTACCTGAGTCGACATTAGCTACAGTACAGTAACTAACTGTAATATTTGTTATGATGGATTGGTGACCAAAATAACAGCTATGCCTGCTGTACCAAAACATCTTACTTAGCTATATCCAACTGTTCATTACTGACAGCTACACACGTGCCTGTAAAATTGTTCATTTCTATAATAATCTATTTCTGTTTTCTAAGTTGGCCTTCTAGAACTCAATTTATCGTCCTTGTTTATGTCTGCTCATCTACCATTGAGGCTTTTGTTCAACCCTTCCACCTCAAATAAACCAGGAGCATCATCCCTGCCCCATGAGTAGTGAGCTGGGCTTTCTGCCTGCCATGTACTCATTCCCTGGCTTAATCAATGTCCCTGAAATGGGGATCAATATTGGCCCTGCAAATACCCGTCAACACCTGCCGGGAGTGTCGCCCCCAAGCACGTGAGTAGAGTCTACTGATGGGAGCGCTGCACAATACACACAGATGTAACAACCATGTGCTTTGCAGGACATTTGCAAGACTCAGACTTGCTAGCATGTTGTCATTACATTTATTATTATTTCTTCAGGAGTTGGGAGAGAAGATGCCTGAGAAAGCACAGGAGGAGAACAGATGATGAGTGAGTTAAGAATAGGAAAAATCTATAAAATGAACAGCAGTGTTTATTCTGCAGCACATGTTAGTTTCAAAGGACAAATTATTTACTCCAAATCAATATGTGTTTGTTCTCCAGAGGATGCAGTGCCAAAAAGAGGAGGCTGATGGGAGATGCAGGATGCGATCCTTTGGATGACCTCAGCCATAATGCGTGTCAGATCTGGCCACCAGGCAACAATGGCCCCCCTCTACCTGAATCAGCCAGCCAAGCACCTCCCCAGCACTGCCTGGGGACTCAGAAACTGGGGCTGCCCATATCCGTGTCTCCCTCCCGTCTGGTCCGTCCAGAAGCAGAAGGCTCCTGCATCGAGGTGGAGTCTGCTCATAGAAGACTGCAGGAGATTGAGGAAAGGTTAGCTATGAGAGACCTTATGAGGGCAATGTGGGAGATTCCAGTTTCTGTTACTGTCCATAACTCATCAGAATTGCAATGTGCATTGGTACTGACTAACTTGTATTAGCATTACCACCATTTGTTTTGTCTTCACCATGCACTACACACTCTGCATACACACTGTCATACAGTGAAGTTAATATTTTTCTGTCAGGATCAGTCTGGAGGATGATGATGATGACCTGGATGTGGAGCCAGCACCCAGGCGGCCAGTGCTGGTGATGTCTGACAGTCTGAGGGAGGGGCTTCAGCGTGGCATCAGTGACATTCTCCCCCACACTGTGGCCCAGTCTGTGTAAGTACTCCTCTCCTTCTCATCCCGCACCTCAGGGGAACATTTAACTCAAGTACCTACCTACCTGCAAGGTTTGATGGTAATACATACCCACCTTAAGGAAGGGGGTTATTATTTTCTATAGGCTATTACAACAGTTAAATATGCAATTTAGGCCCTTGAAAATAACAATTAAGTGTTTGAAAAAGTCCTCAAGTCCTTTTAATTTGACTTGCCATTGTCTGTATGAACCCTGTATAGGCTATTTGCTCAGCCTGTAAATTAAAGATAAAATCACCAGCTATTGAAATTATGCACGTATCATTCGCTGTCCTGTCTGTTCTTGACCTGGGACAGTATTTTTCTCATCCATGCCAGTAGCTTTCAGTTGGCACTGACAAATCATAATTATTTGCATCAATCCAGTGGCCTTTTGCTTTGAAAACTCCATCACAAGTGTGCTACAGAAACACCACTAGCAAACACAACTGTCTGGCTGGTGTGAACCTGAATTTAACAAAACATCCCGTTTTGTTGTTTTTCTATTTAAAAAAAATGAAATCACAGTCCTTCTCCCCACTTTCTTTTTTTGTTGCTATGGTATCGTTTTGGTATCAAGTATTGTTTTTTCAAATTCTGCTCTCGAGGATTTCGCAGAAAAGAACACGTGGCACTTTAACATCTGCAGTAAATATACTGATCACATTGTTACAAGAATCTATTTTCTTTGCTGTTACACTAAATCTATCCAAATCAATGTAAGCACTCAAGGGTATGGTCATTTAAAAGATGGCTAGTCATTATTAGCCTGGTTCTGTATGGAATGCAGGCACATAATAATTGTAAAAAATTGGTGTGAACAAATCATGTGCTGTTACCACCAACTGAAAAAGTTGATAGCATCAGTGCCAACAGTGGGAAAAGTTAGCGTAGAACCTTAACCCGTCTGTCATGGTAGCCAGTAGTGAATAAACGTTAGAATTTAGGGAGGTGTCCACTATTTGTTTATCTTTTTCAGTCCCGTTGTCTCACCTGTTTCTCTCCTGTTCCCGTAGGAGCCACTCCTGTATGGAGCTGGTAGTATGGCGCCTCCCAGAGGATGCGCTGTCTCGAAAGCTGAAAGACTCCCTGCAGAGGAAGCAGCAGACTACCAGCAGGCAGCCGCTGACCCCCAGTGCCCCTACCACTCAGATTCCCCTCACCCCCACAAACCCCTCAGGGGAGACGTACTCCCCTCTGTACTGCAGCCCAGGGGCCGGGGCCCACAGCTCTGGAGAGGAGGACATGGAGCTGTAGGGCTTTTGAGACCCAGCATCAGGAATGCCCAGAGTAGCTACAGGTCTCAGCCTTGGTTCACTTGGTTGGACCCTCAGAGAAGCCAAGGAGAGACAGAAAAAACTGCATAGACAGATCCAAAACTTCACAGTGATATGAACGTCTGCTTTGGATCAAGACCAGGCTGTTGGGCAGCATGGCACATGTATACTACTTGGCCAAAAGAGGGCAAGTACCCACTTTCTTTGTGTTACAGTTAGATAATACTGGATGTAAATAGCAACTGCCTCTAAAAAAACAACTTCTCATTTAGAAAACAGCCCTATGTGTCATTAATATGAGTTAGAAACATGTATTCTACTGTCAAAATTGACTACAAAGTGTAAATAAACTCAGTCTCATCAAAAATAGACTTGTGGTCGTGACTGCATCACAACGTAAATGAATGTTGGGTTTGTTGTCGTTTTTTTCTTCTTACCCAGAGTGGGAAGAACTCATGGATACAATTTTTATGTCTGCGTGCAGTTTGGAGATGATGGAAGTTAGCATGTCGTTATCTTTTTTTCTGGAAGTCTCCAGGTCAGAGTATGTGAGTGGAACCTTCTCGCTCCAATAGCGCTCACTTCACGAGCTCAGGACATGCCTGGCCCAGCATGCATTTGTAGGCTACTTGTGTGCTGCTATGTACCCTTGCTTTAGCTACTGTCATGGAGTTCACTAAATAATTTCATAAAGAAACTGATAAAACACACAGGTGCAAAATCAAGGTGACTTACAAAGATGAGGAGCAGGAAAGGGAGTGCAGTGATGTAGTGTCCTCAACTAAAGAATCATTGTGGAATCTGAAAAGACACGTATCCCAAAAGCATGATGGTGTACTTACTATGTGCACATGCTAACAGAAAGGAACGAGGTGGGTAGCTGGCAAAGTGTGTCATTGTAGAAAAGTATTTATAAACAAAAAATCTGATCTCTTAAATGTTTTGTAAAAAAAATATATATATCTATACAATAGGCCATCGTTGATTTTGGTCCAATAGGCCTGGCATATTCCCGCTTTCAAGGAGCTTTCTGTTTTGACTGGGTTATTTTGCCTGAACCTTTAGGCCTACCTATATATTAAAAAAAAAAAAATACATCTCTGCCCAGCCTGGCAAGAGTGGCCAAAAGGGTGTTTAGCATCCCAGTGGCTCTGCAACCGAGGAGAGGATATTCTCCGCTGCTGGCCTGCTCTCCAGGCACTATCGCATGAGCCTGAAGCCACAAACTGGCCAATCTCTTGTTTCTAAAAATGAATTCAAAGGCACTGAGTCAAATAAGGCATTTTTCATTTAATTTGTATTTCATTCTAAAGTAAGTCACAGCCTATATGCACAATTTAATGGCTATAATAATGAAATACTGAGCGCTTTATGTCCCTACCAGCCTAGTGTTGCACTCGCAAATGCTTCAATGTATTTCTTTGTAGGCTATAGCCTTGAAATAATAAAAATAATATAGGAGTGCCAGAGCGACTGCACACCTCAGCTCACATATTCTGCTCCAGGTAGTACAGTAGCCAGCTCCTCACAACAGCAGGGAAATAGACCTAATAACTACTCTAAAGTTGGGTGATGTTGGTCATTTTCAGTGCCTTCAGAAATTATTCACACCCCTTGACTTTTTCCACATTTTATTGTGATATAGCCTGAATTGAAAATGGATTAAATTGAGATTTTGTTTCACTGGCCTACACATAATACCCTACCGATCATGTCAAAGTGGAATTATATATATATATATATATATATATATATTTTTTTTTACTTTTACAAATTATTACAAAAATTCAAAGCTGACTCAATAAGTATTCAACCGCTTGGTTATGGATAGCCTAAATAAATTCAAGAGTAAAATGTCACATAATAAGTTGCATGGACTCTGTGTAATCATAGCGTTTACATCATTTTTGAATGACTACGTAATTTCTGTACCCCACTCATAGAATTATCTGTAAGGTCCCTCAGTCGAGCAGTGAATTTCAAACAACGATTCTAATGAAGGGCACCTATTGGTAGATTGGTAAAAAATTAAAAAGCAGACATTGAATATCCATTTGAGCATGGTGAAGTTATTCATTACACTTTGGATGGTGTATCAATACCAAAAAGATACAGGGGTCCTTCCTAACTCAGGTTCCGGATAGGAAGGAAACCGCTCAGGGATTTCACCATGAGACCAATGGTGATTTTAAAACAGTTTAATGGCTGTGATAGGAGAAAACTGAGGATGGATCAACAGCATTGCAGTTACTCCACAATACTAACCTAAATGACAGAGTGAAAAGAAGGAAGCCTGTACACAACACAAATATTCCAAAATGTGCATCCTCTTTGCAATAAAGCACTAAAGTAAAACTGCAACAAAAAAAATGTGGCAAAGAAATTAACATTATATCCTGAATACAAAGTGTTATGTTTGGGGCAAATCCTCTTTAGGTTGTTCCTCTTACCACTCTTTTCAAGCATGGTGGTGGCTGCATCATGTTATGGGAATGCTTGTCATCAGCAAGGACTAGGGATTTTTTTAGGATAAAAGAAACGGAATAGAGCTAAGCACAGGCAAAATTCTAGAGGAAAACTTGGTTCAGTCTGCTTTCTAACAGACACTGGGAGACAAATTTACCTTTCAGTAGGATAATAACCTAAAACACAAGGCCAAATATACACAAGTTGCTTACCAAGACGGCCTTGAATATTCCTGAGTGGCCTAGTTACAGTTTGGACTTAAATCAGTTTGAAGAATTTAAAAAAGAATAATGTGCAAATATTGTACAAATACCCAGATGTACAATACTCTTAGAGAATTAATTTGCAAACATTTTGAAAAACATGTTTTCACTTTGTCATTATGGGGTATTGTGTGTAGATGGGTGAGGAACTGTTGAATGATTTTTATCAATAATGACTAAATAATGTATACATTTGGCGAAGAGTTATAACTTACAGATTTATATGCTGTCTGTGGAAGAATATGTTGGTACATAGTCCAAGAGGAAGGGTCAACAGACAACTCGTGAATCCAGCGAAACTAACAACAGGAAATATGTCTGGTCCCCAACCAGGGAGGGGAGAAACCGTTGGGCGTGCAGTAGATTGTGTAACATATGGTAACATAAGATAAGCAATGTGTATGTGTTGGAATGGAATTGAAAAGCAGCTTTGTCATTGTCTTAGAGGAGGAGGGACATTTATGATGAAATGAGAGGTATATAAACCAATGTACATGAGATGATGGGTAGAGCTCTCGGGAATAAACGCTATTGATTAATATTGAGACTGATCGTTGTCTATTTTCTGCAAATAAGAACCTTACAAATTCTTAGAAATGGACAAAGTGTTTTGATTTGTTATAATTGAATTGGTTAATGAACATATTGGAATTGAATTTCTCTAACAGGAACACAAATCAATTTACATTTCTGCTGTAACACAACAAAATGTGGAATGTCAAGAGTTATGAATACTTTCTGAAGGCACTGTATAGTCTTACAAAGCTATAAATGGTCATCAATATTTTACAAATGAATGAGGCTAGCATGAAAGTAGATAAAGAGCTTCATTGCCAAAATCCTGAACTATCCCTTAAATTAAATGTATTTACTGATAATTAGAAACGATATTCTATCCATTTCCTCATTCTGTCCCTTTGTCGCACAAAGATGTATAGAGATAACGTTGTATCTGTCCCATTATGTCGTCTGAGTGTACGGGCAGCGCCACTGACACAGATACAACGTTGTCATCTCTATGCGACAACGGGAAAGAATGAGGAAGCGAACCCCGTTTCTTATGATTATCAGTCAAATTCATAAAAATATTGATTAAATGTTGTAAAGCTATAAATGACCAAACACCCAGCTTTGGAGTAGCTAGGTCTATTTCCCTGCATTTGAGAGGAGCTGGCAACTGTACCTGCAGACTTACAGCAATTGTGCTAAGCTAACGATATGCTAACTTTAATGAACTCCAAACTGCATGCAGAGACTTAAAAATGGTATCCATGAGTTCATCTAACTCTGGGTAACTAGAAAAATGACCTAAATCTTGCAGTACCCCTTTGTCTACTATGATCCAGGAAAATATGTAATTGGAAAAATTATAGCAAGGACCACAAAGCCACAGTAATTTTATGAAGGCACCTTTTAAAGGGATCGTTTGTGATTTTGGTAATGAAGATCTTTATCTACTTCAGATGAACTCGTGGATACCATTTCTATGTCTGCGTCCAGTATGAAGGAAGTTAGAGGTAGTTTCACGAGCCAATGCTAACTAGCGTTAGCGCAAAGACTGGAAGTCTTTGGGATCAGCTAGCATGAAAGTAGATAAAGAGCTTCATTGCCAAAATCCTGAACTATCCCTTAAATTAAATGTCTATGTTGAAGCTTTAAGACCAGTGGCAACACACGTCAAGCATTTCTGATGTTTGGGAATTGTCTAGTACCTTATGTTCTAACTCTAATGTAACAACTGTTTCATAGCAGACTGCTTAGACTATTTGGAGAAGTCTCTGTTTTGTTGTAGTTACATTAAATGCAAGTAAATATGATCTGTGCTTAGCCAATGCATTGGTTTACAAAGGACAAGGATGTAATTAATTTGACTTTATTCAAAGGGAAGAAGGGGCATTGAGCTCCGATAAGGTCAGTATGAAAGTTCTATACTCATCTTTTAGCCCCAGTTGGGTTATGTTTTTAAGAACGGTTACTGTTTAAAGGTGGTTTTGTCCTTGTTTCCGCATTCAAGAATAAAGTTGGTCTTCCTACAACAATGTGAAAAATAATGAATGTACTCAAATTCACCATCATTGTACACTTTGATTGTATCCTCTCATATGCACCTTAACAGAAACATTGGCTAGTTGAGTGGCTAGTTGAACTTTATCTGTTTCTAAATAAATTATTTATTGCTTATGGTGTTCATGTACAATGTTTTAATGCCAAAGGGACAGTACATACAGTATGAAAACATCACAGATTTTAAATAGTTAAAGTTTATTCCAGGTCCTAACAAAATAGTGTATACTCACTAGCCAGTTTATTAGGTATACCACCCTGTTCACAAAAATGGATCACGTGGCTGTGGATTGGTATATAAAGCAGGCAGACATGCATCAAGGCATTCAGTTACTGTTCATTTGAATGGTAGAATGGGGAAAAACCAGTGACATAAGTGACTTGGAGCGTGGTATGATTGTCCGTGCCAGGATGATCCAGTATCTCAGAAACGGCCACCCTCCTGGGCTATTCAGGCACGACAGTGTCTAGGATTTACCAAGAATGGTGCGACAACCAATAAACATCCAGTCAGTGGCAGCCCTGTGGGCGAAAACAGCTCGTTGATGAGAGGTCGAAGGAGAATGGCAAGGATTGTGTAAGCTAACAGGCGGGCCACAAACAGACAAATAATGGCGCAGTACAACAGTGGTGTGCAGAACGGCATCTCGGAACTCAGAACTTGTCGATCATTTTCACAGGTGGGCTTTTGCAGCAGACGTCCACACCAGGTTCCACTCCTAACAGCTAAAAACAAGAAGAAACCGCTCCAGTGGACACACGATCACCAACACTGGACAACTGAGGAGTGGAAAGCATCACCTAGTCCAACAAATCCTGGTTCCTGTTGCGTCATGCTGATGACAGAGTCAGGATTTGGCATAAGTAGCATGAGTCCATGGACCCATCCTGCCTGTTGTCAATGGTACAGCCGTTCAATCTACAGCAACTGCATGACACCATTGCTTCAGCATGGACCAACATACCTGTGGAACGTTTCCAACTTGCCCCAAAGAATCCAGGCTGTTCTGGAGGCAAAGGGGGGTTCGACCCTGTACTAAATAGGTGCACCCAATAAACTGTCCTGTGAGTGTACATTGAGCATAATAATTACAATAGCTCTGTTGCAACATAGAAAGAAACTGACACAAGATTACTTTCTTCTTCAAATGGTCCTAATTTCAGCTTGATCCCACTGCCTAAAGAGTCACAGCTCCGGAATCAAACATTCACTCAGCCTTTAGCCTAGCAGTAAGACTTAATTCCTCCAAAGGCAGAAGAATGCCAACTTAACCCATTTTGACCTTGAGGCCATTTACCCTGATCATGTAGTGTCATCCTTTTCAGGAGTACCTTGAAATGATTTGAGATTGCTGTCCTCCAGTAATTCATTTTACAAACACACACACGTCATCTGGCAAAGCTCACAATCCTTCACCCTGTACCGTCCTGGAACGGGAACGACTCCAGAACTGAGTGCATTCCTGGGATGGTGTGATCTGATTGCATAAGAATTACAGATAGAATATACCTATTACTCCAGAGAATACGTTCAACTTTTCATAAAATGTCACCCACCACACACATTGTTTCTCCTTAGTGACACGTCATAAACCATGCCAACACAACGATACACTGAAGCATGTTTTACACAGTGATGGAAAAAGTACACAGTTGTCGTACTTGAGTAAAAGTAAACCTATACTACCGTTCAAAGGTTTGGGGTCACTTAGAATTATTTATTTTTTGAAAGAAAAAATACCGTATGTCATGCTCTATAAAGGATTCATAAATGTGGTATAACTGTGTGGCATAACAACCCATGGCAAATGTGACATAACCCACTTTGTCAAATGTGACATAAACCAGTGCTTTTTAAAGAGTGACATAAGCACTGCTTAATAAAGGCTTCACAAAGCTAGATGAGACGATCTATAGATTATAGACCTATAGCCTTGTCATGTTATACTCGTAAAATGTTTCTATGATGGGCGGCCTAACAATGTTTACGACATTAAGCCTTATATAGGTGTTATGAATAACAGAAGATGTCTGACTTCAAAGTAAGTACAGCCTCTTATGATATAAAGCATTTATGTACAGACATAATGCGATACATCTCATCTAAAATGTGGACTCATGTTTGCCAAAAAGCACCTGGAAGAAAGATGATCATCAAGACTTTTGAAAAAATGTTCTTTGGACAGATGAGACAAAAGTATAACTTTTTGGATGAGATGGGTCCCATTATATCTGGCGAAAACCAAACACTGCAGTCCACAGTAAGAACCTCATACCAACGGTCAAGCATGGTGGTGGTAGTATGATGGTTTGGGAACCTTTTCTGACTCAGGACCTGGACAACTTGCCTTAATAGAATGAACCAAGAATTCTGCTCTATCAGAAAATTATACAGGAGAATGTCAGGCCATCCGTCTGTGAGCTGAAACATTTCTGTGTCGTGCAGTAAGACAATGATCCACAATCAAGTCTATATGAAAATGGCTAAAAAGCAACAAATGTGATGTTTTGGAAGTCTAGACCTAATTCCAATTGAGATGTTTTGGCATGACTTGAAACGAGCAGTTCATGCTTGAAAGGCCACAAATGTTGCTGAGTTATACTTTTTTCACAGCACTGTATGTGTTCTGAGTAACAGAATTAAAATTGTCCATAGGCTGAATTTAGCCTGCGGGCTGCCAGTTGACGATCCCTGAGTGTCAATAAATATGTTACAAACATTCTGCCCTTTTACGAAGGTTCTCTCATGATCCACAGGCCACAGGGAGTGAGTGGTATTTGGATGGGTTGATGGACCAGCAAAGTGTGTGTGTGTCAGAGCCAAGTTTGGGAAAACAACCAGGTGTTCCTTTTCTGTTCCCATGAGACCAGGGCTTATGCCTAATTTCAAATCAGATGAAGCACTGACCCGCGATAGCAGACAGTGTTTTGGCTGTGTCGGAAGTGTAACTGTGTTAGAGCTGTCAAATTGGTGAGTGACTGCTCGTCATTGTCACAAAGCCACACCCGTCCCACTCGCGTTAAGTTCAGAACGGGAAAGTATAGACTATATAAAACTAATAATACTCAAATTGAAAATCATTAAACAAAATAACGAGGAAATAAAAAAAACGAATTGTCACACTCCAGATAGATGCATTAAAAGGTGTTGTTTTACAGGGTTAGCCATAGTAGTACAGAGCTCCTGGAGCAAATCAGGGTTAAGTGCCTTGCCAAGGGCACATCGAAAGACTTGACAGATTTCTCACTTTACTGGCCCAATACTCTAACCGCTAGGCTACCTGTCGCCCTAAATAATGAGGATCAGTCTAATCGAGGTGTAGATCTCACATTCCAGTTTTCAAACTTGTAAACAAGACTGCAGGGGATTTATCTTAATTCGACTGTGCAGCCAATGGCAAGGTCCGCTTTAGGTATAATACAGGGAGCAGCTTGTGGATTTGACAGCTCTAATGCAGTTCCACCTCCGACACTGCCAAAACAACCAGGTGTCGGCTAGCGCGGATCTGATAGAATCTAGCCCTTGAATACAACCTGGACTCTCTGTGGTTGATCTTTCAGCGGGAGAGGGTGAATGTGACAAAGACCTGACTGAGTCCAGCAGCGCACAGTATGGCTCAAGTTATATTGTTGTGTGTGACTGTGCATGTTTGTGTACTGAGGAAGATGTAACTTGGTTCCAGGAGAAAGCCACTTTCCATTCCTTATGTTGGGGGATTTCATCAAAGTAAGTTGTGCCTGGTGTAATGGGGCTACCATGACTGCACTTTATGGCGCATGTGTCATCCTGCAGCATAGCATTTTGAGGAAGGTTGGGGTAAGGTCCAATATTGGCTACACACCAAAGAGGGAAAGAGGTTGGGCCCTCCTAGAAATGTTTTAGAGTATGACATGACAAGGTTGGAGAGGCTTTGTGAAGCCTCAATTGAATATTATTTATAAAGCTTTTAATAAGCACTGGTTTATGTCACATTTGCCATTGGTGGTTATGCCAGAGTTATGCCACATTTATGAATCCTTTACAGAGCATGACATACGGTTATAGATAATCCGTGACCCATTTATGTAGTGTTTATGAAGTCTTTATGAAGTCTTTATGAATGCTTTATGAATGCTTTATGTATGCCTTTGTAAGTAGCACTTCATTTAAATCAGGACCTCAAATACTATTACTATTACTAAGTTATTACTATTAGTAGGACAGAGGATGTCATTGCCTGCCCACTCAATTGGCAGATGGAACTCACCGTCTCCAGGTAGGACCCAGCCAGCTCCATTGGGGCCCTGCCTAGAGGGGTCCTGCCCAATTGAGAGGGGCTGCAGGCATGGGCCTGGTTCTCAGCACGGAGCTGTTTGACCCGGCTCTGGAGGTGACGCAGTAGCTTGAAGGAGGCCAGGTCTGAGGACCCGGGGGAGGAAGGGGCTTCCCCAATGTGGAGTGAGGGAGAGGAGGCTGATTGCTGAGCTCCAGAGTCAGTGCATTCCTAACAGGAGACAGGGAGATGGGAGAGGAGAGCAAACAGTTGGGGATTAGAGACAGACAAAGGAGAAGAGAAGGAGAAATTCAATCTAGGCCCTAAAGTAGTCTCTATGGTTACCAGATGTCAAATTCTTCTCAGGGCAGTACTGTATTTCAGCTCCTTTCTGATGTCCTGACTTATTTACATTTGTCCTGTATTTCAGACGTCCCATTAATTTGATGAGAATTGCATTCCAAGTTGGAGGGGTGTGGACATGAAGGTAAGGTTAAGTTTATGGTTAGGGCTATTTCTAGGGTTAGGGTTATTTCTAGGGTTAGGGTTATTTCTAAGGTTAGGGCTATTTCTAGGGTTAGGGTTATTTCTAAGGTTAGGGCTATTTCTAGGGTTAGGGCTATTTCTAGGGTTAGGGCTATTTCTAGGGTTAGGGTTATTTCTAGGGTTAGGGTTATTTCTAGGGTTAGGGCTATTTCTAGGGTTAGGGTTATTTCTAGGGTTAGGGTTATTGATTAATTCGAGTTTGGTCATTTGAATAGGATGAAATTATTTTGATTTGTGTAGGTATTATTTTGGAATAAACTGATTGATTAATTTAATAATAATTTAATCCAACTCACAATAATACATTTACCCAAAATCAAAAATAATAATTCCATCAACTCAAAATAATTTATTCCAACTCAAAATAATGTTTATCTAATTTAGGGCTAGATTCAATCAGATTTGCGTTAGCCAACACCCACATAGCTGGCGTTTTGACCGTGTCTGAGGTTGACCTGTGAAATCCACAAGCGGCTCCCGGCGTTATACCTATGGAGGACATTGCCACTGATTCACATTAGTAGGAATCCCATGCAGCCATGTTTACAAGTTCGAACACTGGAATGTGTGACCTACACCTTGATTAGGCCGATAGAAATCCTCATTATTTCGTTTAATGATTCTCAATTTGAGCGTCATTATTTCTATATAGCCCACACGCTCATTCTGAACTTCTAACGCGAGTGGGACGGGTGTGGCTTCGTGACAATGACCATGAGCAGCCGCTTACCGATTTGACACCTCAATCTGCCAAAACATCAGCTATGCTTGATCTGATTGAATTTAGGCCTTAAATGAATCAATCAGTATAATAAAAATGTCACGCTTTTTGCCCTACCGTGCTAACCCTAACCCTTACTTTAACTGCACATTCTGTTAACCCCAGCCTTGACCAGCAACCAGTAAACTAAGCACACAAAAAAACTTGGAGTAGCTTCATGCTCAGGCTCCCGCAGGTTTTATATGGTGATGGTTACCCCAGTAATGCGTCTCATCTCCCCTTCCAGTTTCTCCAGCTTCCTCTGCTTCTCCTCTTGTGCCTTAGGTGCCTTTCTGCAACACAAACATACCCAGATATTATATAGTCTGTAGGAAATACCTTCTCCTGACAGAGCATAACTAATGTGCAACTTTGATGGTTAATGACACTGTATAAACATATTAGTGCTAACAGTGTAAAAACTACTGAACAGAACTGCTCTACAGTGTACAAACTACTGAACAGAACTACTCTACAGTGTACAAACTACTGAACAGAACTACTCTACAGTGTACAAACTACTGAACAGAACTGCTCTACAGTATACAAACTACTGAACAGAACTGCTCTACAGTATACAAACTACTGAACAGAACTGCTCTACAGTATACAAACTACTGAACAGAACTGCTCTACAGTGTACAAACTACTGAACAGAACTGCTCTACAGTGTACAAACTACTGAACAGAACTGCTCTACAGTGTACAAACTACTGAACAGAACTGCTCTACAGTGTACAAACTACTGAACAGAACTGCTCTACAGTATACAAACTACTGAACAGAACTGCTCTACAGTATACAAACTACTGAACAGAACTGCTCTACAGTATACAAACTACTGAACAGAACTGCTCTACAGTGTACAAACTACTGAACAGAACTGCTCTACAGTGTACAAACTACTGAACAGAACTGCTCTACAATGTACAAACTACTGAACAGAACTGCTCTACAGTGTACAAACTACTGAACAGAACTGCTCTACAATGTACAAACTACTGAACAGAACTGCTCTACAGTGTACAAACTACTGAACAGAACTGCTCTACAGTGTACAAACTACTGAACAGAACTGCTCTACATATCTCAACCCCCCCTGAGATGATGATGATTATGATGATTTGTAAGAAGAATGGGACTACTAGTTAGTGAGTTAGACTCTAGGCTTAGTCTCTAGACATGCTGTCTCAAAATGGTAAAGTCAGTTACCTCCCCTTTAACAACTTTGCCTTGCACCTGTTGGTTGGCAAAAGTGAAAACACTGAACACAACAGAACACTTCCCAAAGTCAGTTAATGATACAACCTTTTCAAAGCCCGCACATCTTCATCAGAAGAAAATAAGGATGAAGGCCAAAAGTGAGTTTTAAAAGTCTACTCTGTGTAAATAGTGTGGGATTGTACGCTACACACCTCTCCAGTTCGGCTGTCAACTCCTCCTCAAACTTGCGTGCCAGGCGCGCAGTGGTGTGCTCCTTCCACTGTCCCATGCTCCTCTGCACCCGGCGTAGTTCCTGGTCTTTGGCCTGCAGCTGCCTGCGCAGGGACGCAGCCAAACCTCCTGTCTCGTCTCCTTCCTCCCGCACCTGGGCCTGCTGCAGATCGCTCAGCTCCTCAATGTGCTCCTGCAGCGTTAATATATGACTGTACACTCTGTGTGTGTGTCTGTGTGTGTGTGTGTCACACAAAGACAGTGAGATCCATACCTGAATGAGTGTCTCCTTCAGTGAGTCCAGAGCCTGCTGTCTCTCCGTCTCCATCTGTTCCCTCTGAATACGGAACTCCCGCTCCTAAAGCACACAAATGTGATTCTTAACTGTATGTGTAACGCAACAGAAGTGTAAATGTTTGTACAGTGCCTTGCGAAAGTATTCGGCCCCCTTGAACTTTGCGACCATTTGCCACATTTCAGGCTTCAAACATAAATATATAAAACTGTATTTTTTTGTGAAGAATCAACAACAAGTGGGACACAATCATGAAGTGGAACGACATTTATTGGATATTTCAAACTTTTTTAACAAATCAAAAACTGAAAAATTGGGCGTGCAAAATTATTCAGCCCCCTTAAGTTAATACTTTGTAGCGCCACCTTTTGCTGCGATTACAGCTGTAAGTCGCTTGGGGTATGTTTCTATCAGTTTTGCACATCGAGAGACTGAAATTTCTTCCCATTCCTCCTTGCAAAACAGCTCGAGCTCAGTGAGGTTGGATGGAGAGCATTTGTGAACAGCAGTTTTCAGTTCTTTCCACAGATTCTCGATTGGATTCAGGTCTGGACTTTGACTTGGCCATTCTAACACCTGGATATGTTTATTTTTGAGCCATTCCATTGTAGATTTTGCTTTATGTTTTGGATCATTGTCTTGTTGGAAGACAAATCTCCGTCCCAGTCTCAGGTCTTTTGCAGACTCCATCAGGTTTTCTTCCAGAATGGTCCTGTATTTGGCTCCATCCATCTTCCCATCAATTTTAACCATCTTCCCTGTCCCTGCTGAAGAAAAGCAGGCCCAAACCATGATGCTGCCACCACCATGTTTGACAGTGGGGATGGTGTGTTAAGGGTGATGAGCTGTGTTGCTTTTACGCCAAACATAACGTTTTGCATTGTTGCCAAAAAGTTCACTTTTGGTTTCATCTGACCAGAGCACCTTCTTCCACATGTTTGGTGTGTCTCCCAGGTGGCTTGTGGCAAACTTTAAACAACACTTTTTATGGATATCTTTAAGAAATGGCTTTCTTCTTGCCACTCTTCCATAAAGGCCAGATTTGTGCAATATACAACTGATTGTTGTCCTATGGACAGAGTCTCCCACCTCAGCTGTAGATCTCTGCAGTTCATCCAGAGTGATCATGGGCCTCTTGGCTGCATCTCTGATCAGTCTTCTCCTTGTATGAGCTGAAAGTTTAGAGGGACGGCCAGGTCTTGGTAGATTTGCAGTGGTCTGATACTCCTTCCATTTCAATATTATCGCTTGCACAGTGCTCCTTGGGATGTTTAAAGCTTGGGAAATCTTTTTGTATCCAAATCCGGCTTTAAACTTCTTCACAACAGTATCTCGGACCTGCCTGGTGTGTTCCTTGTTCTTCATGATGCTCTCTGCCCTTTTAACGGACCTCTGAGACTATCACAGTGCAGGTGCATTTATACGGAGACTTGATTACACACAGGTGGATTGTATTTATCATCATTAGTCATTTAGGTCAACATTGGATCATTCAGAGATCCTCACTGAACTTCTGGAGAGAGTTTGCTGCACTGAAAGTAAAGGGGCTGAATAATTTTGCACACCCAATTTTTCAGTTTTTGATTTGTTAAAAAAGTTTGAAATATCCAATAAATGTCGTTCCACTTCATGATTGTGTCCCACTTGTTGTTGATTCTTCACAAAACAATACAGTTTTATATCTTTATGTTTGAAGCCTGAAATGTGGCAAAAGGTCGCAAAGTTCAAGGGGGCCGAATACTTTCACAAGGCAATGTATGTGCTGTATCTGTGTGCATTTGTGTGTATTTTAGTGAGTGTGTCCTGAACACACTTTGTCCCGGCTCAGCTGCTGAGTGCTGCGTTTCTGTAAGTCAAGCTCCTGCTGTAGTTGACTGATTGACTGCTGCAACTGCTCTCTGAGGGCCTGCAGGGTTTGGACTGCCTGGGCCACCGTAGGACTACAGCACAGCACCAATATAGAGCACCAACACCAAAATATTAGAATACACAGTATTATATCCAAATGCATATGCTGATAATGAAATGTGTGCTTCTGTATGTGTATGAGAGAGAATATGAGTGTGTGTGTTTGTGTCTGTGTGAGATTACCTGTGTGGGAGCTGAAGGGAGCTCCCTACGGCCCCACTGTGTTCCAGCAGGTGCTGAAGATGCTGACACTCTGCCCCCATCTCCTGGGCCCAGTGTCTGTGCTGCTGCTCCAGCCTGGCTGTGGCCTGCTTGTGGATGTGCTCCCTCTCCCCCAGCAGCACCTGCAGTCTACCAGCCTCCTCCTCTGCTTGTTGGACAACCTGCTCCAGCCTCAACGATTCCCTCTCGCCCTCCTACGACCACAGCCCAGTCAGTTCACCATATCAACCATACACTGGAAACCAGGGGTGCAACTTTCACTGGAGATGGGAGGGACATGTCCCCCACATTCTGATATTGCATTTTTGGCAACGGTGTGCTTTAGGACCATGCAAACGCCTCCGAGCGGTCTGGTAGGCTTATCTGTGTTTATCTGACCGGATAAAACAAATACAAATAATAATAAGAAGAATTATGTTCCCCCCACTTCTAAAACCAAAGTTGCGCCACTGCTGGAAACTATACACTGTATGTAGTCGTCTTCAGATGCTAGTTTATAAGGTGGTCGCCTGTCATCACCTGTTCCATGTGCCTGCGCAGTCTCTGTAGCTCAACCTGGTGCTTCTCTCTCAGGGACCTACGCATTGCAGCGAGAGCAGACGCCTGCTCACTCTGCTGCACAAGGCCCTCACTTTCCAGCTCCTGCACTTTCTGAGAGGGGAGGGAGAGAGGAATGACATCTCTATTTCACACATGTTCAAGTATGAATTGGAAATGTGTAGTTTTGCATATCTCAACTCCCCCTGAGACACCATCGGAGAGGGGTCATGGCCAGGGTCTGCCACTATCAACAGTGACCCTGGAGCAATTAGGGTTAAGTGCCTATTTCACCTTGTTGGCTCAGGTATTCAAACTACAACCTGTCGGTTACTGGCCCATCACTCTAACTGCTAGGCTACCTCCTGCCCTATCTTGGTTCTGCTTACTGTCCTCAGTTCTACCACTTTGCTTTGAAGAGCCAAGGCATTCCTCTTCTCTCTCTCAGTCTCTCCCCTCATTCTCTCCAGAGCCTCCCGGCCTTGCTCCTCCAGTATCCCACACTGCAACTGCAGAGCCGCTTCTTTCTCTGCCGCCCATTTTTTCCTCTCACACTCTATGGTGCCGTGCATCTAAGGTAGAGAACAGGTACTGTTATCACATTTGTTTTACATTACATCTGACAGAAAAGGAGACAGAGGAAGTAGGAGTATATACCATCTCCTGAGCTTCCGCACACAGCTCCTCCTCTCGCCTCCTCATCACCTCCTTCTGCTCCTTAAGAGCCTCCCTCAGCTTCCACCACTCCTTCTCCTTCATCTGCAAAGGAAACTGTGAAACTGACCCAGGAACAGTATGGTGTGATTCTTTCAGAGGACAGGACAGCCTGAGATACAGACCTGGATACAGCTCTGTATGGACTCAATGTGCTGTGTGTGAGACAGGGCCTGTTCTCTGAGAGAAACTGTTTTCTCTTCTTGAGCTTGAATATGAGCCTGGACACACAGCAGCAAGAACAACATAAATGTTTGACTCTGATAGAACACATAAAGGAAATATGGGGATCTTTGCTCATGTTAAATAAACCCAGTTGACGGAGCCTCTCACCTGCTGGATGTGTTTCTCATGAGACAAAGCCAACTCTTTCTTCAGCAGCTCCAGCTCCCGCTGCTAAAGGAGACAATTAAAACCACCCCTTACATACTGCACACATACACATTTAACTACATATGCTTTCACGCTATCACGCACACTGTGAGTTACCCACATTTATAATTGGTGAGAGCTGTTATAAGATGCAATTCGGACATTCACACGCACAGTCAAGCTGACTCATCCATCGACACTGTGTACTAAGGACTACCCAGCCCACACACCGTCTGCGTGAGTGCCTGCTCCTGGGTCTCTCTCAGGGAGATGCTGTGCAGCTTCCTCAGGCTGCGGAGCTCCCCCTGGAGCCCATCTCTCTCTGCCTGCAAGGCACTCCTCTCCTCCTGGAACCCCAGCAGCTGCAGCTCCTTCTGGGCTACTATCCTCTCCACCCGTCTCTCACTCTCCCCCAGCTCTTTCTGTAGCTCACACACCTGCACCTCCACTGCCTGCGAGACAGAGGATGGGAGAGAGCGGTGGACTGTGAGATCTTAATACAGATAGAGGGTGGTGTGGTTATGATAAAGGGTAATAATAAGGTAGACAGGTGTAGATGGTACCTCCTCCTCCTCCTGTTTCAGTCTGTGTTTCTCCTCCAGACATGCACACCTATCCCTCAGTAACTTCTCCTCCTCTGTTACACGCTGGAGCTCCTCGAGAGCTTCGTCCAACTTCTGACACACATGCAGAGAGACTAATTCAAATGCATTCAAAGCAGTGACTATCCCTGTAATATGTTCTGAGCACCAGTCTAATGCTGTACCTCTTCCATAGAGTCCAGTTTGAGTCTAGAGCACCGCTGCTCGGAAAACAGCTCTGTCTTGGCACTGTTCAGCTGTCTGTCCAACTCCTCTCTCTCAAGGACAGACATACTGACACTGGTCACTCTCTGAGACAGTGGGGGAGGAGGCAGGGGAGAGAGGGCATGACATGGTAATAATAAAATCATTTGAATGTAATAGAGGGGGTGTCAAGCGGGCTACAAAAAGCATGTGTTACCCTGTCCATGCAGGTCCCATCCATTAAGGCAGTTCTGTGTTTACATAGAGCAGCCAGCTCCTCCTTCAGATCCCTGACCTCCTGCAAACAGGAGTCCCTCTGCCTCTGCAGCCGGCGCAGCTGAGAGCTACAATACACTCAATACATCACTGTGAGTACAGCCTAATCAGCAATGGACATTATAGAGGTGAGTATAGAATAGGAAATGTAGACAGTACAAGCTGTTCCTAATAGTATTGTTTTGGCAAACTGTATTCTGTTTAAAGAGATACAGTGCAGTAACAGGGTTGATTATGTGGATACCTGGTGCTGTCTGCTTCTGCCTTGCTGTCTCTCAGGCTGGCCTCCAGACTCCTCCCCTCCCTTTCCATCTGCTCTGCCCCCGCACGCAGCTGCTCCCACTCCTGCATTGCATGCTGGGACACAGAACACAGCACATCTCAGTGTTAGCCGTTGTCATGGATTCACAGGACAAGAAACTAGTCACAATATGGAAGGTACTGTCTTGTACTTTTCTTTTCTGAAGAAGGTCAGTGAGGGACAGTTCAGTCTCACACAGCTGAGCTCTCTTCATCCTCAGCCTCTTCTCCTCCTTCTCACAGTCCTAAAACACAAACAAAGATAACTACACACAGACAACAAGACACAAAACTCACATATCCTTAGCATAATACTTGAATTCAGGAAATATCAGGAGAGGTGAGTAGAGTGAGTAGAATCTCACCTGTCTGAGGGTAGCCAGCTCCTCCTCCATCTGTAGCCAGTCTGACCTCACCTCCTCCAGACGACCCCCAGGCCTCTGAGTGGAGTCAGGGGTTTGAGAGACAAAGTATCAGGAGGCCTGTTTTTACACATCTCAGCTGGAGAATAACTGCTCACATGGAGTGAACAAGTGTTAACAAGCATATCAATCAACAGATGGCTTTCCCCATAACTAAGAGTCAATGGACATAAAGCCTCACTGTCTGCCACAGGAGTTATCGTTGGTTATTGTGCCAGCTCTCACCGTACACACATGTCCCCCTGTGTCCTTGTCAGGCCTACGTCTCCTCCTCCAGCGGACACAGCCCTCATCTGTGTCCTCATCATCATCATCCACAGAGAGCCCACACCTGATGACAGATACAATAGTGAAGGATATGAAACAAAGAATGGCTAGTCAGATTGTATTGCAGACTGACGTCACATCATTTTGTTGATTCAGTGAAGGCTACCTGTGAGTGTCTCTTCTGCTTTTGTGTGCTTTACGAAGAGGTAGACTGTCACTGGTCACATTTCCATTGCTAGCTATCAGTGCTTCACAAGCACAGGTCAAACAAACAAAGAAATATACTTTCACATTGGGTTATAGTGTAGTTAGTGGCATAATATCATTCAATAATCACGCCTAGTCCTGAACGTTTTACCTGGAGTAAACTTGAGATTCCTTGGCTCCAGAGTGGGTGTGTCATAGTCACTCTGGTCAGTGTCGAGACCATCCACGCGGCTGACAGACCGAATGGCTGACAGGTATCCTATGGTGACGTAAGACAGATCTTAATAATGTGAACTACTTCATTTTCCTTCTGAATGGTGGTCATAGCCCCTAGCTCCTGCCTTTCACCTGGCCTGCTGTGGAAGTGTTGCCAGACCTTCTCTGTGCGTACTGAGTCCAGGTCACTGTCTATGGTCACTGTGTCAAAATTCCACACAGGCACTCCTGGGGGAGACACGAAGAGGCTGCAGTTACTGTTAGAGACAGCTGACTTTTTTTGCTTCAAATATCCGTAACATGAAAGCCATGTTAATTCATAGGGTAGAGTGTATGAGCTAAAAGAGTAGATGTTCTGTGTGGTAGAGTACCTGCCAGGTGTCTGGTGGTGGTTCTAGCAGCATGGTGCCTGTTCTCCTTGGTTCCCTCAGGCTCCAGACTGGAACAGGCCTCAATGAGAACCCCTGTACGAACACTGCTAGTGCTGGGAGGACCAGGCACTGACACAGGAACCAGTGGAAACAGACAGAAGCATCAGTATTATAATGCAGGAACATAATAAGTGAGAGGCCTTACAGTATAAGACTAACTTCTATGAGTACTGTCCCCTTTCCCCTCTGATGACTACCGCCAACTCTGACACTAGACCCACCGCAGGAGGATGTCAGCCCTCTCACCTGTGGCAGGCTGGGGTAACCCAAAGGACTGTGAACATGTCTCTACTGACAGCTGTCTATCACCCCCTGGTGGAGTCACTAGAGAGTGAAGACAGCATTCACTCCTGCTAAGACCACTAAGCCTCTGTGGTGCTCTTGTGTGGCTCTCGCTGGCCCCTAGGTTTCCACTCCAGTTAGTTCTACTCTCTCCATGCCTGTGATGAGTCTGGCTCTCCTTGCCTTGCTTGTCCATGTGATGGGGAAGCTCTGTATAACCCATGCCTCTATCCATAACCTCTCCCCCAGTAGCAGTGAGACCACCTGCTTGTTTTGATGCTGTCCTTTCAGCCTCTTCCTCTCCAAAGGACTGTCCCAGGTTGCTACTCCAGTCTCTGGCCAGTCTCTGTTTGGTCCTGTCTGGCAGCCTCACCACCATCTCCTCCCTGAAGCGCATGGCAAAGTCCTCTGTGCAGACACTTTCTGGAGGGGAGCACAGCTCTCCTGCTAACCCTCCTCCTCCACAGGCATAAGTCCCCAACAGCCTTTCCAGCCTCCAGTGACACTGCTCCTTCCAGGACTCTACACCCTCCTCTTCCTCTTTCATCACTTCAACTATCCTCTGCTCCTCTTCCTCCTGATCGGCAGGGTCCACCCGTTCTCCTGAGCTCTTCCCTGGGGGGAGAGCAGAGGGGAGAGGGGTGAGAAACATCCAGGCTAAACCAAGGTCCAGGTCAGTGAAGGGGAAAGAGGCTGGGTCATGTGATGTGGGTAGGGTGAGGGTCAGGGTAGAAGAGTCTCTGTAAAGGACAGTGAGTTCTAATATCCAGTAGTCCTTTTTCTGAGGGCTCCCTCCTTAATGGTAATGCTATGGTATTGGTTGCTCAGTTCTGGCAAATGATTCTTGATCATTCCAGAATCCTCACACTCTAAAATGGATCAAGTTACAACGGCTGTAAAGACTGGATTGGGACAAGTTGAAGAGGACACTGCATGTAACATTCTCACCTGAAGATAGGTCCCTGGTCTCAGAGCGTACCACGTCAAGACAAGAGATGGGGGTGTTGTTAGTGGGGATGGTACTTCCCAGTCCTGTATCCCTGCTCACAGACTGGCTACTGCTAAGATGAGCTATAATAAACAGAGCATGAAAGCAATAGAGATATTAAAATACTAGAGAGTTACTATTAGACAAAAAGTATCACTCAAGATGTGATGTAGTAAATTAAACTACATACAACAACATACCTGTATTGAGGCAATCATGTTTTCTGGAGATACCTTCAATCCCATTGCTATGGCTCTGCACCTGTGAACATTTAGCTACTCATAATGGTACAACTTTTAATGGTCCAATGCAGATGTTTTTATCTCAATATCAAATCATTTATGGGTAACTATTCAGTACCCTACTATGAGTGATTTCAATACAAATGGTAAAAAATTAACAAAAATGTCTTCTTAGCAGAGCAATTTCTCAAGCAAGAATTTTGCTAAGACTGTCTAGGAGTGGTCTGAGTAGGGAGGGGAAAACTGAAAACTAGCTGTTGGGCTAAGAGGTTTGGAACTCTCTTCCTCTATTGTCATTTATCCAAAACTGGCTGAAATTTCAGGCAGTCTTTTTAAACAGCTGTTACACTAAAAAGGCATTGTCATAATTTTTCACAATTTCACAATATTATTCCAACCTCAGTGTGGAAACACAGGAAAATCAAATTTTTGACTGCACTCTGCCTTTAAGACAAACTAAACAAAAATACAATTACGAGTCTGGAACCCTGTGAAACTCGAAAAATGGCTGCAGCACACTGACCTGCAGGCGGCTCAGCTGGGCATCGATGGCATCTAGGAGGAGGTCACAGTGATCCTGTGGCAGAGGGGCATTGCTGTCTTCATCCAGGTCTGAGTGAGCAGAGGGTATATAGGGAACAGGAAACGGTTTAGTCCAGAGAGAAGAGAAGGAATGAGAATGAGTAGGAACAAAGACAGGTCGAGGAATTCAGTCTGAAGTCTCTATAGTCCCAGATAGGACATTATCTGACCAGTGTAAAGAAGCTCATCTGTGTCTTCTGCAGCGTCTCTTTCTGCCCCTTCAAAACTGCCATCGGCCATTTCCTGTAAAACACACTCAGAAATACAGACACAACATTCTCGAATACCTAATAGCAAAGTGATGTCGGTGGTGGTGAGTAGGGGTTGTCGTTGGTCATGGGTTGCTCTGGAAACCCAGAGCCTTAGACTGGGGGCCTTAAGGCTGCTGAGCTTCCTTTCACAAAGAAGCCAATACATTCTGGTGGCACTATGGCCAGCTCACATGCAAACCTACACTTTGTAGTTTACAGTGATTGTGGAATTCCTTCCACTGACCGAGTAGGAAAGCTGTCCTGTAGGCTTACAATTTGGAAACAGCATTACGAATTCCAATGTTTCAAGAATGTTAAAAAAAACACATCTGATAAAGCATCCAGCTCTGAGTTGATTTGATGGTGGTTCCATCAGAATTCATGCACTCTAATGAAAAGTCCATGCATATGTGCATTTGGTTGAACAGTGTGCATAGTGCGCAAATAAGACTATAAGGTGACATATACATTTCTCGATAGCTTTACATTCCACATTTACACTACACAGCCAGGTAGCCCATATTTTTAAAACATAAGCAGCATAAATTGTTCCTTCTCATGGTTTAAATTTAACCATAAATTCACCACTTACTTTCTGAATGGTATGAAACAAAGTTCGTAGACTCCTTTCCAGATTGACTTGATTGACAGGAGCATTGCTTGGGTTTCCAAGCAACCTTCAAACAGTGCTCCCCCACCCGGGTCTAAGCCAAGCCGTTCAAACCGTATAATAACTGTTCAAACTGAGCGACCAGGCGAGCGCACATCACAGCAAGCTTCCCCCTCTGGTGAAAACAGCGGGAGTCAGAGCGCCACTGCTCTGCGAAGGCTTCATTGGAGTGTTTTAAGCTACATTCTTTCATTCCTCGGCTATCAGAACTATAGTTTGAACAGCTAGCTGCACGTTTATTACGGCTAAGTAACCTAAGGGCTCAATTCAATCTTTAAAGCGGAAGTTTACGCGATAAATATCCGATTGAGCCGAAATGTGCAGTGTTGACCGTGGATGCTGTCTCCGCTAAAGCGTTATCACCTTAACATTTCAATCACTCTGTAATGCTAAACTACACAAAGCTAACATTGAACAGACGCACATCCAGTTTCAACAGAAACACTTTTATTATCTCATGTTTGTCATTGTGTCTTTCTTTTGAAGACAATGTTACATGTGTATAAATTAAGGGAGAAAAAACACAATTATAAAAGACCAACCCCGGTTGCAGTTACACCTGAACAGAGATGCATATGTGTGAGATAGTGTGGAATATGAGCGTGTGTGAGTGAGGTTGAAGTGAGTATGGTAAGGCCAGACCCTGCTCACCTCTGTCCTTCCACCCACTCCTTCAGTACCGGGTCCTTAGTAGTGATACGGGTCACACAGGCTCTTACTGTATTAGAACGAGTCCAAACAGCACAGAGTCCACTGTGCAGCAGGGTTTAATTCAGACCAGGTATGACCAGGTCTTCATTACTATAGTCCTGCCTCAGAGCAGCACAAAACAAAAGACACATGTATATCTGTGATACACACACTTCTTATTGTGCATATACAAATACAGTATGTAAATGAAAGACAATGGCACCCATGATGAGAAAAAAAGAAAAGAAAAACAAAGCATAGATATTAAAGCTAAATCAAACCATACTGGGTTAAGTGTTGTTGGGTAAATCAAACCATACTGGGTTAAGTGTTGTTGGGTAAATCAAACCATACTGGGTTAAGTGTTGTTGGGTAAATCAAACCATACTGGGTTAAGTGTTGTTGGGTAAATCAAACCATACTGGGTTAAGTGTTGTTGGGTAAATCAAACCATACTGGATTAAGTGTTGTTGGGTAAATCAAACCATATTGGATTAAGTGTTATTGGGTAAATCAAACCATACTGGGTTAAGTGTTGTTGGGTAAATCAAACCATACTGGGTTAAGTGTTGTTGGGTAAATCAAACCATACTGGGTTAAGTGTTTTTGGGTAAATCAAACCATACTGGGTTAAGTGTTGTTGGGTAAATCAAACCATACTGGGTTAAGTGTTGTTGGGTAAATCAAACCATACTGGATTAAGTGTTGTTGGGTAAATCAAACCATACTGGATTAAGTGTTGTTGGGTAAATCAAACCATACTGGGTTAAGTGTTGTTGGGTAAATCAAACCATACTGGGTGAAGTGTTGTTGGGTAAATCAAACCATACTGGATTAAGTGTTGTTGGGTAAATCAAACCATACTGGATTAAGTGTTGTTGGGTAAATCAAACCATACTGGGTTAAGTGTTGTTGGGTAAATCAAACCATACTGGGTTAAGTGTTGTTGGGTAAATCAAACCATACTGGATTAAGTGTTGTTGGGTAAATCAAACCATACTGGATTAAGTGTTGTTGGGTATATCAAACCATACTGGATTAAGTGTTGTTGGGTAAATCAAACCATACTGGATTAAGTGTTGTTGGGTAAATCAAACCATACTGGATTAAGTGTTGTTGGGTAAATCAAACCATACTGGATTAAGTGTTGTTGGGTATATCAAACCATACTGGATTAAGTGTTGTTGGGTAAATCAAACCATACTGGATTAAGTGTTGTTGGGTAAATCAAACCATACTGGATTAAGTGTTGTTGGGTAAATCAAACCATACTGGGTTAAGTGTTGTTGGTTAAATCAAACCATACTGGATTAAGTGTTGTTGTGTAAATCAAACCATACTGGATTAAGTGTTGTTGGGTAAATCAAACCATACTGGGTTAAGTGTTGTTGGGTAAATCAAACCATACTGGATTAAGTGTTGTTGTGTAAATCAAACCATACTGGGTTAAGTGTTGTTGGGTAAATCAAACCATACTGGATTAAGTGTTGTTGGGTAAATCAAACCATACTGGGTTAAGTGTTATTGGGTAAATCAAACCATACTGGATTAAGTGTTGTTGGGTAAATCAAACCATACTGGATTAAGTGTTGTTGGGTAAATCAAACCATACTGGATTAAGTGTTGTTGGGTAAATCAAACCATACTGGATTAAGTGTTGTTGGGTAAATCAAACCATACTGGATTAAGTGTTGTTGGGTAAATCAAACCATACTGGGTTAAGTGTTGTTGGGTAAATCAAACCATACTGGGTTAAGTGTTGTTGGGTAAATCAAACCATACTGGATTAAGTGTTGTTGGGTAAATCAAACCATACTGGATTAAGTGTTGTTGGGTATATCAAACCATACTGGATTAAGTGTTGTTGGGTAAATCAAACCATACTGGATTAAGTGTTGTTGGGTAAATCAAACCATACTGGATTAAGTGTTGTTGGGTAAATCAAACCATACTGGGTTAAGTGTTGTTGGGTAAATCAAACCATACTGGATTAAGTGTTGTTGTGTAAATCAAACCATACTGGATTAAGTGTTGTTGGGTAAATCAAACCATACTGGGTTAAGTGTTGTTGGGTAAATCAAACCATACTGGATTAAGTGTTGTTGTAAATCAAACCATACTGGGTTAAGTGTTGTTGGGTAAATCAAACCATACTGGATTAAGTGTTGTTGGGTAAATCAAACCATACTGGGTTAAGTGTTATTGGGTAAATCAAACCATACTGGATTAAGTGTTGTTGGGTAAATCAAACCATACTGGAGTAAGTGTTGTTGGGTAAATCAAACCATACTGGATTAAGTGTTGTTGGGTAAATCAAACCATACTGGATTAAGTGTTGTTGGGTAAATCAAACCATATTGGATTAAGTGTTATTGGTTAAATCAAACAATACTGGATTAAGTGTTGTTGGGTAAATCAAACCATACTGGGTTAAGTGTTGTTGGGTAAATCAAACCATACTGGATTAAGTGTTGTTGGGTAAATCAAACCATATTGGATTAAGTGTTATTGGGTAAATCAAACCATACTGGATTAAGTGTTGTTGGGTAAATCAAACCATACTGGATTAAGTGTTGTTGGGTAAATCAAACCATACTGGATTAAGTGTTGTTGGGTAAATCAAACCATACTGGATTAAGTGTTGTTGGGTAAATCAAACCATACTGGATTAAGTGTTGTTGGTTAAATCAAACAATACTGGATTAAGTGTTGTTGGGTAAATCAAACCATACTGGATTTTGGCTCCTGAGTGGCGCAGTGGTCTAAGGCACTGCATCTCAGTGCAAGAGGCGTCACTACAGACACCCTGGTTTGATTCCAGGCTGTGATTGGGAGTCCCATAGGGCGGTGCACATTTGGCCCAGTGTCGTCTGGGTTTGGCCAGTGTAGGCCGTCATGGTAAATAAGAATTTGTTCTTAACTGTCTTGCCTAGTTAAATAAAGGTTCAAATTAGAAAATAAAAATATTGAAAAAGTGTTTTTGGGTAAATCAAACCATACTGAATTAAGTGTGGGTAAAATGAAAAAGATAATGTCATTAGGAAGGCAGATAAAGAGTCTTTTAGGCTACAGTACACTGCACAGATGCTTTGGTTGTTCAGTTTTTCCTTTCTGCACAGAGCAGAGATGAACATCTTCTTTACCCCAACAAGTGTCATGAATGAATAAATCATCTAAACATCACCACTATTGCTACTAATCAGTCTCTTACACAGGCCCTGGCTGGGGTGCCTAGCAACCCACACCCACCCATCTTTGAGGTGACGTCATTTGGATATTCAAAATAAATGATTAAAATGTATGATGTGTTTATCATCATTCAAAATATAATATATGTATATTCATATATAAAACTCATTATATTTCAAACCCAATATAGTAAACTAAATCTATAAGGAGTTGATGATTGAGAAAAAAGTCATACTTGCCCTGCACATCATACTCTTTCTTCCCCACATTTCAATACTGTTTCTCGCCCAGTAATACTGTACATGACGTTGTAGTATTGTCTATACAATGACACATTTACAATATATAAAACCCCTTACTGTGATTGGGTCCAGAATAGTGAGAATTCATTCCAATGTGGGGAACCATGTCATCCTGCTGTACCCACTTGATTTCTTCCACTAATAATGTACTGTTCTTGCCAATGTGGTCAGTACTTATACATGTGTGAGTGTGTTATGGTTATGTGACTAATGTATACGTGCCTGTGTGTCTGCTGAAAGGTTATGGGTACAAAGTAGATCAACTGGAACCAAACATAAATAGTGCAGAAAATGGAGGCTGTTGTTCACGGGGTTAAAGAGAGTAAGTGCCTGGTCAGAATGTGCTTGTAACAACCTAATTCTCTGCCCCGTTGAGACTTTATATTATAGGCTTCCGGTGGAGGAGGGTTACTCTGAGTTCAAATGAAAAGCAGTTGGGAGCATGAAAGTGATTGGGGGATAATTACTATCTCACAGTTTAAACTTTCACATTTTCCTGGTTCACATTACATTCAGCAGTTGCTTGATGAGTATTTTCTAGTTTGTATGCACCCCCAGCAACCCCTATAGCCCTCCAGACAGATATGTTGGGCTGAGGATGGTATTCTGTGTGTCTTCCACTTCCTTCCAGAGCACATACCAGATCTCTGTAACAACTGACCTCAGAAACCTTATGGGCCACACCAGGGGCACTGTCAGATGTGGTTGCTTGTTTGTGAACTGCAAATCTAAACCAAGTAAACAATATGCCAATATCAACAACTTTGTATAAAAATAATTTTCAGTGTGAGAGTAAGTCTCTATTAATACAAAACATTAAATCTGCAACCAAACCGTGGGCGGTAGTTAGAATCAACTTCTAACTGGCTGGATCAATTTAAATTAAAAAGGTACAGTAACAGTACATTTTCATTAAAACTTCAGATTTCAACTATAAACATGACTTATTGTTCCGATTATTATTAGAACTGTTTTATAATCATATTATTGTCTTGTTATTATCTTGTTATCACAAAATATTCACACAAAAGGCCAGACAGTAGGTACAATACTTCCAGCCCAAATACTACATTCCTAACAGTAATTACAAAATATACTAACACTTTGTCAAGAATCCTGTCACCTAAGACATGTAGTGCACAAATCAGTTCTTAAAGGCAAAATACTGACAGTGCCTTCACCAGCTGATCCCAGATCAGCCTGTCCACAGCTCTTCAACACTAGGAGTTAGGACTAGGTTTATGCTCAGGTGAACCTAGGTCAGTGCCTGGGAGCCAGTGTCTCCACTAGCAGCCCTCCCTGGCTGAACAGTGGTATGCTATGGGAGGCCTGAGGAGCATGCTGTCTGTCTGTGGTAAGATGCCAATATGCTGTCAGTAGCAAACATGGGCCTCCTTCAGTGCTATAGCAACATCAGCCAGTTCTGTAGGAATACAATTACAGGTCCAGAGCAGGCTCCTGTCTGTCATATAGGCTGTAGAACTATACACTGGGGTGTAGAATTCACACTCTGCCTAGATATTCATGTGTGGGATGATGGATCTGTTTTTGGGACAAGTAATTGGTGTGCAGGTTCTAGCTACAATGCCATTTATATCCTTTAAATGACTCACTGCACAATAGAAGTGTATGTGTTTCTATGGTTAAGCACCAAATGACTGGGTGAGTGTACAGTGCCCAGGCTGGAGTCTCAACATCAACACGGATATGCATTAACCCACAAAGAACAAAGAAAAGTGCTTATTTACCCAATAGACAAAGATTCAATTACCAGTGGAGTGGAAGTGTGACTGTGTTTGGGAGGTATCACAATATACCCAGTTTGTGTTTGGAAAAGTACTCTGGTTGTCAAACCACGTTGGTTACGGTCTGAGCTCTATATGGTTATACGCAGGTCTAAACCTTGTTCCTCCTGCAATGGAGAAAAGAACAGAGGGAACTTAAGTTCTTTACCAGGCAGACGGACATAGATGACAAACTAATTCAAGCGTTGGAGTCTGTGCCTACCTGCACTTTCCGATACCAGTTACTAATCAAAATAAATGTCCATCCTTTTAAAGTATACTGTCTTTCTATAAACTTCTGTGGCCTTCTTTTTGTTTGTCGGTCTGTCTGTTAGAGAGGATAGACTTCATCCCATCCCAGTCTACAGTGGAGGAGAGGAGAACTGATTTAGATGGGTTGCTATTCAATCATTAAAACCCAGAAAAAATGATGTGCTGAGCAGAGGAATAGTGCATTGTGGGTAGCGTGTGTGGAGCACCTGATTATTTTGGACATCTCTATTGGGTCCATTTTCTATGGTATTCAATCTCTCCTCTCTCTCACACCCCCATACAGCTCAGTGCTATGTTGTCAGGGAGGACCTATAGAAGGCCCCTTCTCTCCTTTGACTCTGTAAAACAGATGAAGTGTGTGTGTCCGTGGGGAGGTAAACTGTATTGTGAGTGTGTGAGACATACACAGTTGCACACAGAGGTCAACACCCAGACCCAGCGGTAGAGCAGTCTCCTGGGCCTGGGTGAGTCCAGTGAGGGGGTAGGATGTGTCTGGTCGAGGCTTAGAAGATTTCAGTGCACATATTCCAGTCCTGACTGTCCTTAGCCTCCCAGTATCCCCCCTTGTACACAAAGTTTGTCTCTCCAGTGATGGCGTTCGTCCTCTTGTGGAACCACTGTGGCTGGAAGCCCTCGTACTCCCGACCTGGGCGAAGAGACACAAGCGTCACTTATACAGTGGGCTACTGTCAGGTCACTACCACACATTACACACACCTCTATGTCTGTTTCTCTGGCTCAGAAACAGTACAGCCGTATGGAGGGCCAAGTCAAGTCTGAATGAAAGAGGCGCATGGCAGCAGGAAAAAGATTGAGCGGCTTTTTCCTGGGTCATAGTCTGGAAGAGTGGGTACTAGGGAGTCAGTCAGCATGCAGACCTCATAAAGGATCCCTTCCAGTTCCAGGTTGTCTTTATTGCAGTGGTGCTGCACAGAGCTAGATGATCCAGACACGTTAAACATCTGGAGAAGTGTTTAAGGTCTCTGGGCCACATTAATATGATATAGTAATCTCAGACACAAAGACAACCTGGAACGCTGCCATTGGCAGGCCACAGAGGGGAGGGTCAACACAAAAAAAGATGGGGGTGTGGGGGAGAGGGTGATGCACAACGGGGGGGGACACAAGGCAACCCCCACTCACCAGAGTCATCATAATCACACTCTGACCACCAACAGAGGGAGGAAAAGAGAGATGCGTCATGGGTACATCAAAATACAGCCAAGCCTAGGTCCCACAGCTACACAGAGCACTGGACATTAACAATGTGACCAGGATGACAAGTGTCTGCTCTGCTGTTTCCTCTCTGTACACCCCCCAGTAGCCTCCATTAGCTCTTCACTTTCAATTCTCATCTGTCTCACTCCAGGTAATACTGCTTTTGTCATAGCATTTACATCAAGGTCAGGGGAAGGGAGGAATGATTCAAAGTTATTGGACTTAATAAAGGCATTTCCCTTTCTACCCTGCTCCTTTCTCTCTATCCGTTGTTCTCTCTGTCAACTCTCCACTGCCTCTTTCTCTCTCTCCACCCTGCCCTCCCTCCCTCCCTCTTACCGTCATCAAGTGCATCTGTGGCCTCTGCCTCTCTCCTCCTCCTCACAGCTCTCTGTTTCTCCTCTAGTCTCTGTTTCTCAGAGTTGGCCTCGTCCCATCTCCCCGCCTCCATCAGCCTCTGGTCCGGTCTCAGCCGGCTGTCCGTCAGCCCCACCCCATCCTCCGGCTCATTCAACGTCAGCGCCAGCGAGGAGAAGAAGTACATGTTCTCAGCATTATCCCTAACAGAGAGAGAGAGAAAAGAGAGGAGGTGGGTGGGAGATAGAGGAGAGCGGTTAGGTTGATCTGTGCTCTATAACGTAGTAATCCTTGTTGTGTTGTTGGATTAGATGGTGATCTGTGTTATCTGCTGTAGTGTTTTACTGCGTGAGGCTGGGCAGGCTGGGCAGTGCTTACGGGAGAGGGTATTTCTTCCACAGTAGTTTGGGGGACAGGGTCTGGTAGACTGTCTTCTGCTTGCCCTCGGAGCCACTGCCCCCTTTGCTGCTCTGGACGATCTTGGAGCTCTCGATCTTATCGTCCCACGTGCCAGACAGGATGTAGTGGGCCTGCCCTCCACTGTCTGACACCACCCCTGTCACCTGGACAACACACACAGAGAAAATGTATCATTCCGTTTGTAGAAATTAATACAATATCCCTCACTATAGTTAATTATTAACAACTATTTTTGAAATAGTCCATTCAAAAATGATATATTCTCTTGCATTATCCAGCAGGGGGCAGCACACAACAGTGTGACAGCCGAGCCTATGAGCTCATCATGCCACGGTCAGGTTTCAGCTAGTGCTGATTAGAGGGTTGTGATGGTGGTGACATGTACCTTGCGTGGGACTTCCCTGGAGAAATAGCTGTAGGGGGAGAACTTGAGCTGGCATGTCTCCTTGGTCCTGTGGTTGACTATCTCAATGTCCCCTGACTGCCCCGAGAGAGAGTTAGAGAGAGAGAGAGAGAGAGAGAGAGAGAGAATGAGAGAGAGAGGGAGAGAGAGAGAGAGAGAGAGAGAGAGAGAATGAGAGAGAGAATGAGAGAGAGAATGAGAGAGAGAGAGAAAGAGAGAGAACGAGAGAGAATGAGAGAGAATGAGAGAGAACGAGAGAGAACGAGAGAGAACGAGAGAGAACGAGAGAATGAGAGAGAGAATGAGAGAGAGAGAATGAGAGAATGAGAGAGAATGAGAGAGAGAGAAAGAGAGAGAATGAGAGAATGAGAGAGGGATAGAGACAGAGGGAAAAGGGAGGGTAGAATGGGATGGAAGAGAAAAGAAAAGACGCAGGTGGAATAGGAGGGAGAATTTCTGGTTAGCATCAATTAAAATCAGAAACAACCGATGAGTCATCAGAACATTCCACAGCTGTATCAGAACAGTATCTTTACATTTATCCCCCTCAGGGATGTAATGAGATTCTACTAGGAAGCTCTATATAAATGACACTACGGTGTGCTTTAGGGACTGCTGAGAGGGTGTTTGTGAGTGTGCCAAAAATCATATGCTCGCTTGAGTTTATTCCCTGACCCCTGTCTTCCTCCTCCTCCTCCCATTCCAGTGAGGGGCTGGTACATAGTACCAAGTAGTACTACAGACATATGATGTGATAGACCAACAGACAGACAGTTACAGACTGTAATTGAGTCATCACAGAGAGAGAGGCAGAGAAACCATCAGAGACCACAAACAGGCTTATTCGTGTGCTGTTCTGTTCGTTTCTGTTGCCATTGACCTCTGCCTCCACACAACACTCACTTCACCAGCCTGGATTACATTGCAAACAGCTACAGGATGAAAATAGAAAACATTAGATGATAGATGACACACATGGAGGGCTGACATACAGGTCGCATGGATATTGACTGAATCAGACAATGAGGACACAAGAGGAGAGTAGGAGAGAGACATGGACAGGTAAGAACATGGGAGGAGGAGGGAGAAGAGCCATGATGTAGTTAGTAGACAGACCTGGTCAATCCACAGCTTGCCCACGATGATGTTGTGCACGGTGGAGGTTACCTTCCTCCACACATAATGGTTCCCACTGGAGTGGAACTGCAGGTGAATGGCACCTGGGGAGAGAGGGGAAAGGCCAAAAAAGGAGAGAACATTGAGATATAAATCGAGAGATGGAGTGGAGGGGATGAAATGCAGTCAGAGAAAGAGTGACAACACCGTAACAAGGCAACATGTATTGTGGTTGATATTCTGGTTCTTATTTTGAGTCATTTATAAACAAGGTCAGTCCAACCTGCAGAGACCTGGCCTGATAACACAGGAGTGGCTGAGAGAGAGAGGCAGAGACTCAGTCTGTACTTAAATCTCACTAGGATTACAATAAACAAACAAGAGGATAATCTGTATAGTTCAAATGGATAACATGGCTTCATGTTATAGGATATGTATCAATCACATCTATGGGATCTATTCATCTCTCATTTAGGGCCTTAGAGACCCATGGGCACAGCCAGAGTTTATGCATCTGTCACAGGGGTCGTTAGATTCATTTTCATCCATCTATGTTTTAGTGAGTGACTGGGAGGGAATGGGAGGGACAGAGGTGATGCTGAGGTTGCCGGGGTTTTAGAGGCCTGACCTACAGAGAGATCCCGGTGTTCCCACCTATAAACATATATACAGTGTCCTCTGTAGTTATCGGGACAGTGAAGCATCTTTTCTTCTTTTGGCTCTATACTCCAAAAGTTGTGGATTTGAAATCATACAAGGACTATAAGGTTAGTACAGACTGGCAACTGAAATTTGTGTATTTCCATCCATATCGGGTGAATAATGATGAGTGAGAAAGTTAGACGCACAAATATCATACCTCTCACCATTACAATAACAGGGGAGATTAGCGTTTTTTGGGGGGTATGATATTTGTGCATCTGTATATTTCTCACTCATTATTCACAATTCATTCAGGATTATCTGTAATCATGGTTCATCCTCATTCATGTAGAAGTGTTTTGAAATATATTATATACTTATTTACAATAAAAGTGACTCCAAAATGACACAATACATTATTTACCATTCATTTCTATTGGGCAGAAAATAAACTGAAACATAACCAAAATAAACAGCAAATGCATCCAACAAATGTGTAGAGTCACAAGCTTGATGTAGTCATTGCATGCTATGAATATGGGACCAAATACGTAACTTTTTTCTACTTTCATATACAGTACCAGTCAAAAGTTTGGACACACCTACTCATTCAAGGGTTTTTCTTTATTTTGGAATCATGTAATAACCAAAAAAGTGTGAAACAAATCAAAATATTTCTTCAAAGTAGCCACCCTTTGCCTTGTTGACAGCTTTGCACACTCTTGGCATTATCTCAACCAGCTTCACCTGGAATGCTTTTCCAACAGTCTTGAAGAAGTTCCCACATAATGCTGAGCACTTGTTGGCTGCTTTCCTTCACTCTGTGGTCCAACTCATCCCAAACCATCTCAATTGGGTTGAGGTCGGGTGATTGTGGAGGCCAGGTCATCTGATGCAGCACTCCATCACTCTCCTTCTTGGTAAAATAGCCCTTACACAGCCTGTATATCTGTTGGGTCATTGTCCTGTTGAAAAAGAAATGATAGTTTCACTAAGCTTAAACCAGATGGGATGGCGTATTGCTGCAGAATGCTGTGGTAGCCATGCTTGTTAAGTGTGCCTTTAATTCTAAATAAACCAATCACCGACAGTGTCACCAGCAAAGCATCCCCACACCATCACACCTCCTCCTCCAAGCTTCACGGTGGGAACCACACATGCTGAGATCATCCGTTCACCTACCCTGTCTCACAAAGACACAGCGGTTGGAACCAAAAATATACACTGCTCAAAAAAATAAAGGGAACACTTAAACAACACAATGTAACTCCAAGTCAATCACACTTCTGTGAAATCAAACTGTCCACTTAGGAAGCAACACTGATTGACAATACATTTCACATGCTGTTGTGCAAAATAATAGACAACAGGTGGAAATTATAGGCAATTAGCAAGACACCCCCAATAAAGGAGTGGTTCTGCAGGTGATAACCACAGACCACTTCTCAGTTCCTATGCTTCCTGGCTGATGTTTTTGTCACTTTTGAATGCTGGCGGTGCTTTCACTCTAGTGGTAGCATGAGACGGAGTCTACAATCCACACAAGTGGCTCAGGTAGTGTAGCTCATCCAGGATGGCACATCAATGCGAGCTGTGGCAAGACGGTTTGCTGTGTCTGTCAGCGTAGTGTCCAGAGCATGGAGCCGCTACCAGGAGACAGGCCAGTACATCAGGAGACGTGGAAAGGCCGTAGGAGGGCAACAACCCAGCAGCAGGACCGCTACCTTCGCCTTTGTGCAAGGAGGAGCAGGAGGAGCACTGCCAGACCCCTGCAAAATGACCTCCAGCAGGCCACAAATGTGCATGTGTCTGCTCAAACGGTCAGAAACAGACTCCATGAGGGTGGTATGAGGGCCCGACGTCCACAGGTGGGGGTTGTGCTTACAGCCTAACACCGTGCAGGACGTTTGGCATTTGCCAGAGAACACCAAGATTGGCAAATTCGCCACTGGCGCCCTGTGCTCTTCACAGATGAAAGCAGGTTCACACTGAGCACATGTGACAGACATGACAGTCTGGAGACGCCGTGGAGAACGTTCTGCTGCCTGCAACATCCTCCCCCATGACCGGTTTGGCGATGGGTCAGTCATGGTGTGGGGTGGCATTTCATTGGGGGGCCGCACAGCCCTCCATGTGCTCGCCAGAGGTAGCCTGACTGCCATTAGGTACCGAGATGAGATCCTCAGACCCCTTGTGAGACCATATGCTGGTGCGGTTGGCCCTGGGTTCCTCCTAATGCAAGACAATGCTAGACCTCATGTGGCTGGAGTGTGTCAGCAGTTCCTGCAAGAGGAAGGCATTGATGCTATGGAATGGCCCGCCCGTTCCCCAGACCTGAATCCAATTGAGCACATCATGTCTCGCTCCATCCACCAACGCCACGTTGCACCACAGACTGTCCAGGAGTTGGCGGATGCTTTAGTCCAGGTCTGGGAGGAGATCCCTCAGGAGACCATCTGCCACCTCATCAGGAGCATGCCCAGGCGATGTAGGGAGGTCATACAGGCACGTGGAGGCCACACACACTACTGAGCCTCATTTTGACTTGTTTTAAGGACATTACATCGAAGTTGGATCAGCCTGTAGTGTGGTTTTCCACTTTAATTTTGAGTGTGACTCCAAATCCAGACCTCCATGGGTTGATAAATTTGATTTCCATTGATCATTTTTGTGTGATTTTGTTGTCAGCACATTCAACTATGTAAAGAAAAAAGTATTTAATAAGAATATTTCATTCATTCAGATCTAGGAAGTGTTATTTTAGTGTTCCCTTTATTTTTTTGAGCAGTGTACAATTTGGACTCATCAAACCAAAGGACAGATTTCCACCGGTCTAATGTCCATTGCTTGCGTTTCTTGGCCCAAGCAAGTCTCCTCTTGGTGTCCTTTCGTAGTGGTTTCTTTGCAGCAATTCGACCAGGAAGGCCTGATTCATGCAGTCTCCTCTGAACAATTGATGTTGAGATGTGTCTGTTACTTGAACTCTGTGAAGCATTTATTTGGGCTGCAATTTCTGAGGCTGGTAACTAATGAACTTATTCTCTGCAGCAGAGGTAACTATGGGTCTTCCTTTCCTGTGGCGGTCCTCATGAGAGCCAGTTTCATCATAGAGCTTGATGGTTTGTGACTGCACTTGAAGAAACTTTCAAAGTTCTTGACATTTTCAGGATTGACTGACCTTGTCTTAAAGTAAGGATGGACTGTCATTTCTCTTTGCTTATTTGAGTTGTTCTTGCCATAATATGGACTTGGTCTTCTACCAAATAGGGCTCTCTTCTGTATACCACCCCTACCTTGTCACAACACAACTGATTGGCTCAAACGTATTAAGGAAAGAAATTCCACAAATGAACTTTTAAACAGGCACACCTGTTAATTGAAATGCATTCCAGGTGACTACAAGGTGTGCAAAGCTGTCATCTAGGCAAAGGGTGGCTACTTTGAAGAATCTCAAATATATTTTGATTTGTTTTTTGGTTACTACATGATTCTATATGTGTTATTTCATCGTTTTGATGTCGTCACTATTATTCTACAATGTAGAAAATATAAAAAAGAAAGAAAAACCCTGGAATGAGTAGGTGTCCAAACTTTTGACTGGTACTGTAAGTGAATTTGTCCCAATACTTTTTCCCCCCTAAAATGGGGGGACTATATACAAAAAGTGCTGTCATTTCTAAACGGTTCACCCGATGTGGATAAAAAGTCTGCAATTTAACCTCAGTCATTGTTTGATGTCAAATCCAAACTTTTGGAGTATAGAGCCAAAAGAAGAAAACATGCTTCACTGTCCCTATAATTACAGAGGCCACTGTACACAGTCATGAGACCTTTATTTGCATTGAGTGTGTGTTGACAGTGCTCAGTACATGCTGAATATACAGCAACTCACCCAGAGGCATTATGGAGAGGTATTTGCCACGAAACTTGCTGGCTATGGTGATTTCCTGCCAGAGGGTCCAGCCTCGCTGAGAAATCACATGGTGAGATGCTGCTGGGGGGTGATGGCTCACCTAGGGGGGGGTATTTACACGTTCAAATGAAGATCACTGCTCTAGCTTATAGTATGTCATGATTGGTACTTTTTGTGTATCATCATAGCATGAATGTTTTGTAGAGGCACTAAATGGTAGTGTCATTTGCAGACACATGGAGTATTTTCCTGTGTGTGTGTGTGTTTGTCTCAGCCTAATATTGTCATTTATCTCTGTCTCTGTGTGTACCTGCTCACACAGCGAGCGGTAGCCGAAGTCCTCCAGACGGTCCAGCTCATAGGTCTCCCCCAGCAGGGGGTTGAAGGGCTTGGCCGTGCGGTGGACGGTGGTGGAGTAGGAGGACACAGAGAAGGCTGCCACCAGACACAGCTGCTCCAGGGAGCTCTCGCAGCGCGCCGCCTTGTCCAGCAGCTCATGGTACTCCAGGTCCTCTGTCAGCCGCTGCAGCATGGACAGAGGCTCGTTGAAGTTCACCTGTAGACAGACAGGCGGACAGAGAGAAAGACAGACAGATGGCAGTGGTTACAAGAGTTTTGTCATTGACTAGCACATTTTGGATGAGTCCCAAATAGCAGCCTATTGGGATGCCTGCGCTACCCACCTCTCATGCACTCACACCCAGGCTCATTCTACTACATGGACACAAGCATGACACTCACAGGCATGGGGATCTTGGAGAGCTCTTTGCCGATGCAGTTCTTCATGATGCTCCACAGGTTGAGGGAGTAATTGGGTTTGTCTGGGATGTGGCTCCTCCTCCTTCTGAGGGGCTGCAGCTCCTTCCCTGAATCATTACAGCTAGGATACTCCTGAGAGAGAGAGAGAGAGAGAGAAACATCTGTCACTGTCAGTGTAGATGTCACATTGGTATATATGATTCGGGAGACAGGTGCAGGAATGGGTAATTGTTTTTTTTATTATACCCCAAATGACGGTGTGCCATGTAAGGACATGAAGACCAAACAAACACGTAACAAAAACACAGGGTTGAAACCCAAACAAAAGAGCGAGGAGTACCTCGAATAAATACACACGCGCACAATGATTAACACACGGGACAACACCCGTAATCATCTGCACAATCCACAAGGGCACGAAAGCCCAAAACACACAGCACAGGTACTCACACGCACCAACAGACATTGTAACAATAATAGACAGCCCAATGGACACCAAAGGGCACACTTATACAAGTGCTAATCAGTGGGAATAGGGGACAGGTGTGCATAATGAAAGTTCCGGAGGGATCCGTGACAGTAGATCTCTAACTTTGTAGATCTTAGCTTGTCAGGGACTCAAGTGAGTCCCCATCTGGAAGTAGAGTGACAGAGAAAGAGAGAAAGAGAGGGAGGAAGAGATGGAATAAAAGAGGAGAATGAGAGGGATAGAATTGGGAAAACAGATGTCTGACTGGTAATTAAGATCCAGAGAAATTATGGAGAGAGAGAGAGAGCTTGTGTGTGTATGTGTGTTCCCGTGTGTGTGTTTGTTTGTGTGTGTGTGTGTGTGTGTGTTTGAGAATGCAACAAAACATGCCCAAGTTTGTGATATGCTATTTTCCTTAACAGGATGCTAGGAAACAGCAATTGGAGACAGGTTAAAAAGAACTCAAAGAGCTTCACACACAGTGACAAAGGTGAATAGTATAAAGCCTAGATGTGGACACGCATGTGGATTATCACTGAGAACTGTTTGGAGGAAAGAGACGCTCACATTTTCCTGGTTCCAGTCATTGGTCTGGCCTCCACTCGCTCCACTCAGGTTACTCTGAGAATGCCTAGAAGAGGGAGAAATGTCATCTTAACAATAACACACGCATGCACACACACACACACACACACACGTACGCAGACACACACATCGAAACACACACAAAATAACGGAAACAGGTGGGCGCAGGCAGCTAGACATAGATGGGTGGCTCTATTCAGCACATGGCTGTGTGTAACATCGGATCGGTCTCTGAGCTGCTGTGTTGGAGGTGTATAGATGTGTCTCTGAGCTGTTGTGTTGGAGGTGGATAGATGTGTCTCTGAGCCGCTGTGTTAGAGGTGGATAGATGTGTCTCTGAGCTGTTGTGTTAGAGGTGTATAGATGTGTCTCTGAGCCGCTGTGTTAGAGGTGGATAGATGTGTCTCTGAGCTGCTGTGTTAGAGGTGTATAGATGTGTCTCTGAGCTGTTGTGTTAGAGGTGTATAGATGTGTCTCTGAGCTGTTGTGTTGGAGGTGTATAGATGTGTCTCTGAGCTGTTGTGTTGGAGGTGTATAGATGTGTCTCTGAGCTGTTGTGTTGGAGGTGGATAGATGTGTCTCTGAGCCGCTGTGTTAGAGGTGGATAGATGTGTCTCTGAGCTGTTGTGTTAGAGGTGTATAGATGTGTCTCTGAGCCGCTGTGTTAGAGGTGGATAGATGTGTCTCTGAACTGTTGTGTTAGAGGTGGATAGATGTGTCTCTGAGCTGCTGTGTTAGAGGTGGATAGATGTGTCTCTGAGCTGCTGTGTTAGAGGTGGATAGATGTGTCTCTGAGCTGTTGTGTTCGAGGTGGATAGATGTGTCTCTGAGCTGTTGTGTTGGAGGTGGATAGATGTGTCTCTGAGCCGCTGTGTTAGAGGTGGATAGATGTGTCTCTGAGCTGTTGTGTTAGAGGTGGATAGATGTGTCTCTGAGCTGCTGTGTTAGAGGTGGATAGATGTGTCTCTGAGCTGCTGTGTTAGAGGTGGATAGATGTGTCTCTGAGCTGCTGTGTTAGAGGTGGATAGATGTGTCTCTGAGCTGTTGTGTTCGAGGTGGATAGATGTGTCTCTGAGCTGCTGTGTTAGAGGTGGATAGATGTGTCTCTGAGCTGCTGTGTTAGAGGTGGATAGATGTGTCTCTGAGCTGTTGTGTTAGAGGTGGATAGATGTGTCTCTGAGCTGCTGTGTTAGAGGTGGATAGATGTGTCTCTGAGCTGCTGTGTTAGAGGTGGATAGATGTGTCTCTGAGCTGTTGTGCTCGAGGTGGATAGATGTGTCTCTGAGCTGTTGTGTTAGAGGTGGATAGATGTGTCTCTGAACTGTTGTGTTCGAGGTGGATAGATGTTGTTACGTTCCCCAGATTATGTGTTGTAGATTGTGTATTTGCATGTGTTTATTTCAGGAAATGGCTTCCTGAAATCCCTCAAGCAGCTGATTGATCGACTCCAGGGCTAATTGGAGAGCTGACCCCGCCCCCTCGTCAAGACACAGCTGTCTCCAATTACCCATTCCTTCTGAAGCTATATAAAAGCCAGTGTTCTGTTCAGGAGGGAGATCTTTTTGGAGGTAGAGATTTTGATGGAGGTAGGGATTGCTGAGAGTGATTGTGATAGAGGTTGATTTTGCTAGAAAGTGGTATGTTCTGAGTTTGTTGCTCAGATAGAGCTTATTTGACATCCTTTTGTTTCTTAGTTTGTTTGAAATTGTTTAATATTCTGTTTCATTTGTTCCCAGGGGGAAAGGGGAAGGCACCTAGGGAGTGCTTAGGCAAGAGGCCCGCGGGCATACATATACCCGTAGCATATTCGCTGTGTAGACACACTAGGTAAGACCTGGGCGGACCACCCCTTGTATTTTGGTTAGGGCACCAGGTGGTGCTAAATTAGGTAAGTAGTGGGTAGGCAGGTAAGATAGGAGAGGGGGGGGCTTTGAGATTTACTTTCTTTGCTTTGGTTCCGTCCAGCCCCTTTTCCCCATATTACCGTGTAAAGGAATAAAGTCCTTGTAAACGGTACCACATTCTGCCTGTTGTCATTCTTACTTGCACCTACAGTCCATACCTTTTTCGCTTCACGGAGAGTCTATTTGTAGCAGGGTGTTGCGTTCCCTCTTCATAGAGGCGTGCGTAACAGATGTGTCTCTGAGCTGCTGTGTTGGAGGTGGATAGATGTGTCTCTGAGCCGCTGTGTTAGAGGTGGATAGATGTGTCTCTGAGCCGTTGTGTTAGAGGTGGATAGATGTGTCTCTGAGCTGCTGTGTTAGAGGTGGATAGATGTGTCTCTGAGCCGTTGTGTTAGAGGTGGATAGATGTGTCTCTGAGCTGTTGTGTTAGAGGTGGATAGATGTGTCTCTGAGCTGTTGTGTTCGAGGTGGATAGATGTGTCTCTGAGCTGCTGTGTTAGAGGTGGATAGATGTGTCTCTGAGCTGCTGTGTTAGAGGTGGATAGATGTGCTGTTGTGTTCGAGGTGGATAGATGTGTCTGAGCTGCTGTGTTAGAGGTGGATAGATGTGTCTCTGAGCTGTTGTGTTCGAGGTGGATAGATGTGTCTCTGAGCTGCTGTGTTAGAGGTGGATAGATGTGTCTCTGAGCTGCTGTGTTAGAGGTGGATAGATGTGTCTCTGAGCTGCTGTGTTAGAGGTGGATAGATGTGTCTCTGAGCTGCTGTGTTGGAGGTGGATAGATGTGTCTCTGATTGGAGAGGCGCAGCAGAATATGTATCTGGGATATAGAAACATTCTATTCTCCTCACGGGGAAAGGAATATGTGTAAATAGTGTCTCAACAGGTGTTCTGGTAAAACAGGGCAGCAAAAAACAACTACCCTAATTCTTCAACTGAGACACATAACAAACCCAAAGTATTTTGGAGATGAAAGCATAAGTCCAAAACAGAGAAGTGGCCGGGCCGTGGGTCATTCCCTAGTAGAGGAGCAGTGAGGGGATGAGCTGTCTTTTATCATAGAGACAACATCTTCAGCTGTTAATAGTGCCAGAGCCAGTCCAGTAAAGACAGACACTCATTAAAAACAGACAGGTGAGGATGCTTGCAGACAGACAACACTGCCACCGTCCAGTGTGTGGTGTGTGTGTGTGTGTGAGAGATTATGAGCACAGAGAGGGGAAGAGGTTCTGAAGTTTTAGGTTTATTGAGCTGCTGATGAAAGGAATGAGTCATACACAGGCAAAATGAGGTGCACCGTGTGGCTCTGGGGCTTGACAGATATTCTGGTGTAAACACTACAGAATCCATCAACAGGCACAATCAAGACATCCAGTCTTTGTATTTATCACAATCTATTCACACCGAGTCTGTCTTATACTCAAGTAACACCAAGCTAAACTGCCGTGATCCATTGAGATGGATGTGAAAAGCAGACGGAGGCGTGAGTGTACTGTACAGGCCACAGGGTGAGACTGACCTGTGCTGTGTGTTCTCAGTGGCGGTCACTGTGATAAAGGCAGGGGACTCCTCCATGGCGTCAAAGTATTCTGTATCCTCATCTTCATCACTCGCCTCCCCTTTCTGCAGCCTCTCACTCCCTACTGAGAGAGAGAACGCACACACACAAAAGCAAACACAAACACACACACAGTAAAGCAACATTTAACACACACCCTGCTCTATACTGGTGCAGCAGTAGTCACATGATTTGTGGAGGGGAAAGGACGGTTGGGTAGCTAATCAAATGCTCATGGAGATGAATAAAGAACATAAGACTTTAATAGGTAACGTCCCTGTAGGCTAACTATGAACTGAACTTGATTCCAGACGAGAAGGGAAGCAACAACTCCAACTTCAATACAACCTCAGATTGACAAAATATAATATATCCATTCCTGTGTGATACACAGCTTACTCTTTTACGCTAGGATGGCTATCACAAAGGTGAGGAGTGATTGTGTCCATTTGAATACTACTCTCATGAGAAATGTATCTTCCAGTCTCATTACAGAGACAATATAATTCAAAACCATCTGACATGACTTTCAATTTCCTATTTCCCCAAGATGGTCTATTTCTCTAAATGAACAGAGTCCCGTTAGTCTAAGGACTAAGGGGCAATACTAAGGGGCCCGACCGTCTGCCTTACCCTTCTCTGTGGTGGGGGCGCTGGGCGTGTTGGCGGACAGTGTGGGGGCCTCTCTCCAGGCTCTCTCCAGACTGTTGTGCTGCTTGGCTAGCTGCTCTATGGTCTCCTCCAGGTGAATACGCTGCTCTCTCTCATACTGCAGCGCCCGCTGCCATCTCCTGCTGTGGGTCTCCGCTAGGTCCAGGAAGTCCCGACACGCCTAATCATCACAAACACAACATAGCACACAGACACACATCAAACACTGGATGTCAGACAGAAGATAAGGAGTAGAGGCATGTAAAATCATGAAAGAGTCAAATATGCACACAAGGATATTTATCTTGTGGATGTGTAGATGTTGAGGGCTACCAGGTCCATTCTTGACTGGTGGAAGGAAATCCGTTTTCCAATTAAGCTGATGTTTGTTTTATCATAAAATGTATTCTAAACATGAGTACTGTCAGTACTTAGACCACTGTTAGCACTGTCATCAACATCTTGAGAATGACTTATATCTCTTCGCCTCTCTCATGAGTGTCAGCTACTGTGTGCATATTAAATCATGTCTTAGGGGCAGGCTTCTGAGTTTCCACACTATAGCACCAGAGAGGGAATGTTTATCCACAGGCAAAACCCTTGGACAAAAAAAGTGAACTCAGGGCAAGTCATAAAAGGTCTTCTGAGTTACGACTGTGGTCTTGGCATTATTGGCGAAACAGGGATCTTACTCTAGATCAAAACATACAAGTAGAATGTGTCAGCATTTTCCCCAACTACATCAGGTCTGACCACAGAATGTTTTGGGAAGTCAATGGGACACACACTGTGATAAGAAAACTGTGGAGAAAGCAGAAACACATCAGTCCTGCAGGCTACCACTCTTTCCCCAAGTAAGTATCAGGGTGAATGGTTAAACAACTAGCCTAAACAGTATACCCTGATAAACCTGTCTATACTGTACATCCATCCATGGACCTCCTTGTCCTCAAATCTACACAACCACTGAGTGCTCTGATCCTGTGAGCACATTGTTATGCAGTCAGTGCAGCATCCTGTTCAGCATTCACCCATTAAAAACCTCTTTGGTCCCGGTACCACAGGCCATTGGATAGCTGAAACCACTTGGCCATCGTTCTGGTTGAGGTGTGTAGCTGAGGGCCACGCGTGTCACAGAGCACAGATAATCTGTGTCCTCTCAGATCAGTGGGCTGCACAGATAGGACGTATCGGCCTCAGACAGAGGGAACAGGGACATGACATCCTATATATCCCCCCCACTGAGCCTGTAGCTCAAAATAATAGAATATTTCACCCCAACCCACCACCATTTAGAATAGAGATGCAGAACTAGGAGACCATTAACCTACATGGTGCTTTGGTAAAAATATATCTGAATATACAGGGTGTTTATTTTGAAGTGCTGCATTGTGCACGCAACCAATCATCATGTTACGAGTTTAGATCCAACAGTATAGCTTATCACATGAATGAATCAGAGAGCTGCACGTTAGCCTAACTGACAAGCAACGAGCCCGAGTCCCACGTCCTGTCCACAGGGGGTTCTTGTACATCAAGCTGCCTCATGCTACAGAAATAGGTCTCCTGCTTTGCGGGCTGTTCTGGTTCGGACTAGGCTACTTACTTGCTGATGACCTGACACCAAAACCAGAAGTGTTAACTCAGTGTTTCAGTGATTTTACAATTCACAGCCAAATGACAAGCAGGGTTAGCCTATTGTAACTAAATAACAGCCTCTTACCTTCAGCAGTCAAGTATGAAGTGTCCTGTTTTTACTATTCAGACTGACAGTGAATCATGTGACGGAGCTACTTACTTCCTTCTGCTCTTCAGGCACATATGAAACTAAATATCAACTTCAACCTGATTTTGGTTCCACATTTGTTCTGCTGAATCTATTATTTAAACAGACTGCTGCGTATAGCTCACGGTTGGGGAATATCATGTCTGAACTCAGTGTATAGAATAATGATTCAACATGAAAATCAAGCATGTTTAACATATTTTAGTCAGTGCTGAATTAAATGTCCTGGTTCACTTTACAGAATGAGCATGATTGGGTGTGTCAATTTCCTTTGAGGTTTCATATGGCTAGATAACATAAAATGGAAAGGGGAACCTATTGCAAACTTGTGCAAACGCACGCAAGCACTCAAACACACAAACACACACTTCACCACCTCACCGACACAGCAGTCACACAACACGTGAGGAGTTCCATCACCCCTAAATGAACCAGTGTCCAAGCTTCACTTCAGGGTCAGACCAACATCGCTCAACCACCTCCAACCCCCAAGTTAGTGAAGAGAAAGGGCAGTGTTGGTGACATATGGTCCCGTATAGCTCAGTTGGTGGAACATGGTGCTTGCAATGCCAGGGTTGTGGGTTCGATACCCATGGGGGACCAGTAGAAAAGAAAGTGAAAATGTATGCGCTTGCTACTTACTGTAAGTTGTAAGAGCGTCTGCTAAATGATGTAAGTGTAAATATCAAACTGCATCACAAGCCAAATGCAAACAAAAAGGGTACAACAACTGTAGCTGTGATCAAATAGCTAGGCTCTCTACTCCCCCTTCCTTTGCATAAAACCAACCTGAAGCAGCACTTTCCCCACAGCGTCTCCAGATCTAACAGTGGTGTAATGAGATAGGAAATCCTACAGGGTGTGTTTAATTGCCTGTCCAGTAACTTTCAGTTCCCACTCCAATTAATTAAAACAGTGATTAACTGTGTGCAGAAAAAAAGTGCATCCTTTAGAGGGAAGACTACAAAATCTGTGATAAAAGTGCAGACGTCTCCACACTCTAAATGGGGCTGAACTCCTGTGGATGACTTGGTTGATTCTCATTCAACTGAGCAAACACACCCACACCATCATTACTCACAGTATCAGTTCAAGCTTCAAGCCAGTTCAAAATGTCAAAAGTACATGTGCCCTGGCTACACTATCCCACCTGCCAGTGACCAATGTTATGGGAGCATTCCCCCATGTGTCAGACACCCGTCACCACAGAAATAGCAGTCTGTGGCCCAGACAAAACAAGACTATTTATTGTCAAACACATCAAAGCCAAGCAGAGGAGTAGAAGAGACACACAAACCTTTTCTGGTTGTCTGTGTAGCGCCTGGCCCCTGTAGGAGCATGTCTGTCTTGTGGAGGAAGAGGGGGCTCTGGGATTCCTCTCTGGGCTCAGGTCTCTGGACTGGGAGGGTCCAGGGAGGTTTGGGGTTGGGGCAAGACTATTCCTGTCCTCCCCAATCACTCCTTCAGTACCGACCTCTCCTTTCCTCTGCCCTCTAGTCCACTATAATACCACTTGGCCAATGGAAATGACTCTCTGTGGTCACGGTGACAATAGCAACAGAACAGCTAGTTCCGATGCTAACAACACCCCTGCACATATCTTACATACTGTAACTGGATGAGTGGCATACTGTAAACAATACGATGCTAGAAAGAGGTACCACCTGAGAAGTGTTTCCCTTTCCCGTCACATTTGCAAGAGCATTTAAGAATCTTAAGTAGACGACTACAATATACACAATGCTGACCTGTGTCCTTCCTGTCACATCTATCATACCATAGCACTGAGAATGCTAGTCACCCTTCACACAGTAGGCCTAACCATTGCCATGTAAAGGCTTCTACACATCTGCCCAACTACAGCCAACCCAACTGTCTATGGACGGTTTTGGAAAGAATTTGTGTGTAGCGTCAGTTGGTTGCCCCTGGACATAGTCGCTCGTAGTTGGTCCTTATTCAACATGTAGAGGGTTGGTCTGAATTGGGGATAAACGACCCAACGTTTCATCCATAGTTGGTTAGCTTAAGTTGAATAGATGTGTAGAACCCTTAAGTCTCACTACTCACATTGATCATAGCATTCGAGGTGATGCGGAAGAGGGTGGCTCGCTCGTTGACACCCTTGACCTTCTCTCCTCCCTCCACGGGGACTCTCAGCGCCTCGAGTTCACTCAGAGAGCGCTGCAAGGCCGCCCCATGCTTGGCGATTAGGTCGTTACACGTGCCGAGGTCATCAAGCTTGCTGATCAGGGTCTTCAGAGTGCCCTGAATCCCCTCACTACGGTCCGACTGGGTCGTGGGCTCCTCGTCTCCTGAGTCATCTGCAGAGGAAAGGTCAGAGGTCAGATAAGAAGAGACTGGAATACAGGAGGGCAATCGGGGATGCAGGGTCCTCACCAGAGAGACAGACAACAAACAAACCGACCAACATGAGCAAGACATGATCCCCCGAATGCTATTTGGAATCCATTAATCTAAAATGTAAAATCCACATTCTAAGCCCAATACCCAGGGGCTGCATGACTCCCTTTATTGATCTCTCTTTGTCATGGATGACATACTGCAGACACATACAATGGAGGACAGTGCAGTGGGCTCACCAGTAGCAAAGGCTGTGTTAAATTAATTCAGACAGGCAGCCAACGGATGCCCCTCAATATATGATTGGAGATCTTAAATGAGACAAATCTGTGGTTTACTGATTGCTCTGCTTGGTTACAGATTCAAGACAATCCAAAAGAGGTACACAAACATATGCGCACACACACACACACACACACACACACACACACACACACACACACACACACACACACACACTCGGACGGAACGGATAGAAGGACAGGTTTGCATCAAAAATACACAGGGTTATTTATGACTTAACCATGAAGAGATTCAGATATACTATAAAAATTTAATTTAATAGTAATAACCTCCACTGATAAAATGTGTGGTAATTGCTATGATCCTTGGCTGGATTTTACAGCTGGTTTCCAGTTTCACTTCCACTTACTAACACAAAGGCACACATGCAGACACGCAGACTGAGACAAACACACAATCGGACCGAGACGCACACATCTCTCTCTTAATGGCCCCATTCCAGAGACAAATAATGGTGAAACCCTCGGAAGCAGAAGACATGTATTTAAGCCGAGTCAGGGTATTTACATGAGGCAGTCTTCCATTCCCTCGGCTCTGCTGCAGCGGTGACTTCTGTCGTAGTGAAGTGTGGCGACAGTGGAGAGGTTACTCAGGGCCACTCTGAACATATGAGAACAGTGTGTCAGCGTCTGTCCGAACATTATACACACTCTCAGTGGGGCCCGAAATACCCACCAGGTCATGCACAGAACCCGATATAGCCCACCCAGGCGTTATTGGAAATCCTCTGGGATCGGATGGATTTAACAGTCAGTGCAATGACCCTGGTGGTGGCCACCATCGTGAAGGGTAAGATATAAAGTAAAGCAACCTTAGGGCAACAAAATATGACTTGATCAGAGAGAGGCTGGTTAGCCTATCTGTTCCAGAGAAACCACATCAAGACAATGCGTTTCCACAAACACACACCCTTCAAATGTCAGGGTAGAACAGATGATTTACTGAGGCAAGTCAGAGGTGGCCTAGAGGTTAGAGCGTTGGCCAGTAAACGAGAGGTCGCTGGTTTGACTCCCCAAGGTGAAAATTATTTTGATGTGCCCTTGAGCAAGGCACTTAACAATTCAAATGTTTGTTCTCCACTGTTTTCTTAAGCCAAGGTGCAGAAAGTGGCCGTGTGTTTGTTGTCTGCATGCCAGCAGATTTTACTATTATGGAAATTGGTTTGAAGATGATATGTACTATAATAAGCATAACATAACATGTTGGACAATAGTAACAGAGAAATCATATTTACGGTATTATGTGTTGGTAATGTGTGCATTATAGCAGTGGCAGTGGGTTCATGTACATTTGTGTGTTTTGAGTTACAAGCTACAGTACTGTATGTATAGGAACCAAAATGAACCTTTTCACAGCAGACATGTGACATATTGGAGTAAGTTAAAACCTGAGGTAAGGTATCATCACCCTCAACACTAGAGCCCTTGTTCCACTGCCTGGACTTTGGAGCCTTGGAAACCAGCCTCTACAGCTCTGGCAGGTTATTGAATAGACAGGAGGGTCTTTCACATTTCTGAAAGGAGCGGAGATTCTCTCAACATGAGGAGCGAGGGGTTGTTGATTTAGCCTAGAATCCATCCAGAAGTATCAGGAAACATACTATCATCCCAGGTTCCAGGAAGACATGGAAGAATGATGTTAAATTGACAGTTACATTCAGATCATTTCTGAAGGTATTTCAGCTTTCCTTCGACCACCCTTATCCTCTCTTAGCTTCCTGTCCCTACTACTTGTATTCTTTCTTGTGGTCTCACTCTCCCTTCTTAACAAACTGTTCCAGAATCTACATACTTTTCTGTCTGTCAGTCCTCTTCTGTTCTTCCTCTCTTAGTCTTCTCCTCCTGATCTTTATCTCTGCTAGATGAGGGAGTAATCATGCACAGCTTAGCCCTAGAATGTCCAAAGCATGTCACTTGGTGTGAAAGTGTCCATTTAGCTTGCAGAGGAAGATGTCACATAGGCAATTACACTTCCACACTCACACTAGCAACATGGCAGCTCATTCTGACCTCACAGAGGAAGTGACCAAACCTACGGAGATGCCCAAAACAAGCAGCCCTCACATGCACACGTTACTGACAACAACGCCTGGAAGGCGCTGCTACCCCATTTCTACTTCTACATAGAGACAGGCAGCAGCACCATAAGCAGTGAGAACCAGGCAGTAAGTCTATTAAAGCGACTAAGTTTCAGTCACAGGCCAGTGGGCTGTATGTCTGTTGACAGTCCGGAGCCTCGGCAATTACCACAATCTGATCTGACAGAATGGCATGCTACCAACAGACAGTCTCCTCAAATAATAACAAGAAATGGCAACCACAACAAAAGGCAATCATGACAAATCAAGACCAACATATGACTAGTCACAAAATCGACAACAAAAATAACTCTGCTCCTAACTGTTTGGTAGTGTTAAAGAGACTGAACAATGACAACACAAGACGTCTCTCTTCGTGCTGATCAATTGTCCTCCAGTAATCCCTAAACATGGGAAGACAAACCCTCCAATTTGTAAGAGGAGACGTCCAGGGAGAGGGAGGAGAGAAAAGAGAGGAGGCAGGGCGAGGAAACACAAGACAGGAAAAGAAAGACGAAGGCTCTCACCATGTCTGCACCCTTGGACCGCCATCTTCACCCAGTGGGCGGTGACCAGTGACCAGGCAGAACCAGTTTAGACACACAGCGACTGACTGTGCAGACCAGGTGATGTAATGGGTGAGATTACTGAATGTCCACACTGTGTGCAGAAGCACAGAGAGACAAAACTGTCCAGCCAGAGGAAAAGACAAAACCAGGCAGAGCTAGACAATCCAGCCCGGCACCAACAGTGACAAAGACTGGAACCCAGAATAACCCTCCCCATGACAATCTCCCAGACCTGGAATTGAATTAGCCTACAGTTAGAGTAGTTAGCCTCAGTTAGGGCAGGAGGCACCACGGAGACGGAAGGGGAATAACAGGTCTATGTTTGGTGAGGCTTGACTATGGAGAGATTCACTGCCTACTATAGGATAGCCTATATAATACTATAGGATACAGCAGGGTAGAGTGGGGGAAAGAGTGAGGTGGAGAACCATGATGGATGTCCTATGCTCCAAAGGGGGCAAAGATGATAAGGCCTAAGTCAAGTAAGTCAGGTTTGAGCAGAGACATCTTGAGGAGGGGAAAGTTGGCAGAGCAGAGACATCCCCCCAGGTAGGATGAAGGGGATTAATATAGCCCCTAGAATCCAACACCGAAGAAACACACCAACATCCACACCATCCCATCCTCCTCTCTTTATGGGGCAGTAGGGTATGCCTTGGCACTGGCCATGGTTGGGGAGTGGCATGGCATGGCTGCCACGACAGCAATGTCTGCAGTCCTGATCCACAATGTTAAGTGCCTTCGGAAAGTATTCAGACCTCTTGACTTTTTCCACATTTCGTTACGTTACAGCCTTATTCTAAAATGGATTAAATACAAAAAAATCTACACACAATACCCCATAAAGACAAAGTGTACGTACGTACATACCCCAACCAGGGATATACCCCAACCAGAAGCCATGGATTACAGGCAACATTCGCACTGAGCTAAAGGGTAGAGCTGCCGCTTTCAAGGTGCGGGACTCTAACACGGAAGCTTACAAGAAATCCCGCTATGCCCTGTGACAAACCATCAAACAGGCAAAGCGTCAATACAGAGCTAAGATTGAATCATACTACACCGGCTCCGATGCTCGTCGGATGTGGCAGGGCTTGCAAACTACTACTGACTACAAAGGGAAGCAGAGCCGCGAGCTGCCCAGTGACACGAGCCTACCAGACGAGCTAAATTACTTCTATGCTCGCTTCGAGGCAAGCAACACTGAGGCATGCATGAGAGCATCAGCTGTTCCGGACGACTGTTTGATCACGCTCTCCGTAGCTGACGTGAGTAAGACCTTTAAACAGGTCAACATACACAAGGCTGCGGGGCCAGACGGATTACCAGGACGTGTGCTCGGGGCATGTGCTGACCAACTGGCAGGTGTCTTCACTGACTGGCTGGTAATGGCTCACATCAACACCATTATCCCAGAAACCCTAGACCCACTCCAGTTTGCATACCGCCCAAACAGATCCACAGATGATGCAATCTCTATTGCACTCCACACTGCCCTTTCCCAACTGGACAAAAGGAATACCTATGTGACAATGCTGTTCATTGACTACAGCTCGGCGTTCAACACCATAGTACCCTCAAAGCTCATCACTAAGCTAAGGATCCTGCGACTAAACACCTCCCTCTGCAACTGGATCCTGTACTTCCTGACAGGCCGCCCCCAGGTGGTGAGGGTAGGTAGTAACACATCTGCCACGCTGATCCTCAACACTGGAGCTCCCTAGGGGTGCGTGCTCAGTCCCCTCCTGTACTCCCTGTTCCCTCACGACTGCATGGGCAGGCACAACTCCAACACCATCATTAAGTTTGCTGACGACACAACAGTTTGCTGATCACCGACAACGACAAAACAGCCTATAGGGAGGAGACCTGGCCGGGTGGTGCCAGAATAACAACCTATCCCTCAATGTAACCAAGACTAAGGAGATGATTGTGGACTACAGGAAAAGGAGCACCGAGCACGTCCCCATTCTCATCGATGGGGCTGTAGTGGAGCAGGTTGAGAGCTTCAAATTCCTTGGTGTCCACATCAACAACAAACTAGATTGGTCCAAACACACCAAGACAGTCGTGAAGAGGGCACGACAAAGCCTATTCTCAGGAAACTAAAAAGATTTGGCATGGGTCCTGAGATCCTCAAAAGGTCCTACAGCTGCAACATCGAGAGCATCACTGCCCGGTATGGCAACTGCTCGGCCTCCGACCGCAAGGCACTTCAGAGGGTAGTGCCTACGGCCCAATACATCACTGGGGCAAAGCTGCCTGCCATCCAGGACCTCTACACCAGGCGGTGTCAGAGGAAGGCCCTAAAAATTGTCAAAGACCCCAGCCACCCCAGTCATAGAATGTTCTCTCTACTACTGCATGGCAAGCGGTACAGGAGTGCCAAGTCTAGGACAAAAAGGCTTCTCAACAGTTTTTACCCCCAAGCCATAAGACTCCTGAACAGGTAACCAATGGTTACCCGGACTATTTGCATTGTGTGCCCCCAACCCCTCTTTTACGCTGCTGCTACTCTCTGTTTATCTTATATGCATAGTCACTTTAACTATACATTCATGTACATACTACCTCAATTGGCCCGACCAACCAGTGCTCCCGCACATTGGCTAACCGGGCTATCGGCATTATGTCCCACCACCCGCCAACCCCTCTTTTTACAATTCTGCTACTCTCTGTTCATCATATATGCACAGTCACTTTAACGATACCCACATGTACATACTACCTCAATAAGCCTGACTAACAGGTGTCTGTATATAGCCTTTCTACTCTTTTTTCAAATGTCTTTCTACTGTTGTTTTATTTCTTTACTTACCTACACACACACACACACACACACACACACACACACACACACACACACACACACACACACACACACACACACACCACACACCTTTTTTTTTTTTGGCACCATTGGTTAGAGCCTGTAAGTAAGCATTTCACTGTAAGGTTTACACCTGTTGTATTCGGCGCACGTGACAAATAAACTTTGATTGGATTTGATTAGATTTTTTTTTTACAAATGTATTACAAATAAAAAACAGAAACACCTTTTTATTTAAGTATTCAGACCCTTTGCTATGAGACTCGAAATTGAGCTCAGAGGCATCCTGTTTCCATTGATCATCCTTGATATGAGTCCACCTGTGATAAATTAAATTGATTGGACATGATTTGGAAAGGCACACACCTGTCTGTATAAGGTCCCACAGTTGACAGTGCACAGTGGCCTTCATCATTCTTAATGGAAGATATTTGGAACCACCAAGACTCTTCCTAGAGCTGGCTGCCCTGCCAAACTGAGCAATCGGAGGAGGAGGGCCTTGCTCACGGTGGTGACCTGATGATCACTCTGACAGCGCTATAGAGTTCCTCTGTGGAGATGGAAGAAACATCCAGAAGGACAACCATCTTTGCAGCACTCCAACAATCAGGCCTTTATGGTAGAGTGGCCAGACGGAACAACTCTTCAGTAAAAGGTACATGACAGCCCACTTGGAGTTTGCCAAAAGGCACCTAAAGACTCTCAGACCATGAGAAACAAGATTCTCTGATCTGATGAAACCAAGATTGAACTATTTGGCCTGAATGCCAATCGTCATATCTGGATTAAAACCTGCCACCATCCCTACCGTGAAGCATGGTGGTGGCAGCATCATGCTGTGGGGATGTTTTTCAGCCCCAGGGACTGGGAGACTAGTCAGGATCGAGGCAAATATGAACAGAGCAAAGTACAGACAGATGCGTGATGAAAACCTGCTCCAGAGCGCTCAGGACCTCAGACTTTGGTGAAGGTTCACCTTCCGACAGGACAACAACCCTAAGCACACAGCCAAGACAGTGCAGGAGTAGCTTCGGGACAAGTCTCTGAATGTCCTTGAGAGATTCAGCTAGAGCCCGGACATGAACATCTCTGGAGAGACCTGAAAATAGCTGTGCGGCAACGCTCCCCATCCAACCTGACAGAGCTTGGATCTGCAAAGAAGAATGGGAGAAACTACCAAAATACAGGTGTGCCTGGCTTGTAGCGTCATACCCAAGAATACTCGATGCTGTAATCGCTGCCAAAGGTGCTTCAACAAAGTACTGAGTAAAGGGTCTGAATACTTATGTAAATGTGATATTTCCGTTTTTTGTATTTTACAAACTAACAAAAAAATAAAGAACTGTTTTTGCTTTGTCATTATGGGGTATTGTGCTTAGATTGATGAGGAAACAATCTAATCCATTTCAGAATAAGGCTGTAACGTAACAAAATGTGGAAAAAGTCAAGAGGTCTGAATACTTTCCGAAGGCACTGTATAAACAGGCTGAAATTACAGCGACGCAAGCAGGATAAAGTCAGGATGTCTCAAAGCCCCCCTGGACTGAGAGGCCTGAGTGGGGCTGTAGGGAAGGAATACATAGACCATCAGGAACAGTATATGGCCAGTGTATGGTCTTAAATCATTTATGAGCAGACAATAAATCTAAACTGTTGCTATATAGAGAGGATAATTTTAGGTCTAGAGCAATTATGGCTTGGCGTGATTGTTAGTAGGTCACTGATAACCCTCTATTATTGTCTACCACTCACTAACGGAGGTGTTGGAAAAGAAGGGCTATACGTTTGGGACAGGTGTTTTGGGGCATGTAATTTAGGAACTCTTGAATGTAACAGAAGTTAGGAGCAGGTAAAGTAAGGAACTCTGCAGCAAAGACTTGCTATCATTATTCACCCTCATTCTGCCAAGGAGTTTGTTCACCAGCCAAGTAATGGAACTTAAAAATAAACTGTCACATGCACTAAGAACTAGGCCGATTTGTTTAGTGGAGGATCTGCTTCCAGCAGGGTGTCTGCATTACTAATTGCCATTCCGGAACCTCTGGCATGCAATCTGAATCCTGGCATCTCATAATAACAGTCAAACCACCTTACCACACACACCTCACAGCTACTGGGAGAGGCTATACCTGCTGGGAAAATAAACAATGGTTTCATGAGATAAAATCCCAGAGGGGTATTACTGGTGGACTATTATTTGCTTAATGAGAGCTTTCACACTAGGATGTAGAACTAAGACAGAACAACTTAAACCGCATTAGATTACAGAATATGAGTGGTTGATCAGCGAACCCATCGAAAATACAAGACACATGGCATGGCTAGCAGCCCCAGGGTACACACAGCGTTGTAATGAGTAGGTAATGCTTGCGTATGTGTCTTGGGGTCAGAAACGGATTTCTTCTGGCAATCCTTCCAAAGAGCCTGTGGTTGTGGAGGTGGCGTCTGATGGTGCTTTTTGAAACCTGGTGACCCTAAGACGCCACCAAGGCCTGCAATTCTTTCACAGTCATTCTTGGGGATTTTGCTGCTTCTCTCACCATCCTGCTCCCTATCCTGGGGGGCAAAATGAATTTGCGTCCTCTAACCATGAGGTTTTCAGCTGTTCCATATCTTTAACATTGAACAAAATAACTGCCCTGACAGTGCTCAGTGGTATATTCAATCCTTTGTGGATCTTCTTGTTGCCATTACCAGATTTATGAAGGTCTACGACCATCTGTCTCTTTTGAACTGCCAGTTCTTTTGTTTTCTTCATGGTGTTGGATGACAAAGGGATATTGCATGTGTGTTACCTCATTTGTATATCCTAGTGAAACAGGAAGTGATGGAATGGCTCAATACAGTACCTTAAGACTAAGACAATTGAATTCCTGGTTTGATTTTAGTAGATGTTATTTACAATAATCTTTAAGGGTGCCATTAATTGTGAAACCTTAATTTGGAGGACATTGATTTTTAATTAAATTAACAAATGATTTTGCTGGGTTCCACTGAAACATTAATAAAGTACTGTATTTCTCACATGTTGATATTTTGAGTTTCTCCCTATAATTATATTGTTTATATTTTCTAAAGTAGTGTTTGTGCATTGCCAGTCAGGGGTGCTAGTAATTTTGGAGCCCACTGTATCTGACTAGGTTGCCCCAACCTCAAACCTCCTATTCCCTACAAAGTGCTCATTTATCCCTTCCCTGGTCTGTCCATCTCTTGTCTGACAAAGAGAGAGTGAGATAGAGAGAGGTAGGGAGAGAGAGACTGATGGCTGTGTAATTGGCAGAGTGATGCAGTACTATCACACTGACAGGTAATAATGAGATAATAATTATTAACAGATCATCATGATAAAAATAATGTCTTCGGTGCATAAATCAGATAAAAGCTAATGATACAGTACCAAATAACATTTGAAGCGACCCTAATTGGTATTCAATGCAGTGTTTTTTTAGAGAACCCATTACAATGATCCCACTTCAGAAATCCTATCAGAGCCCAGCTCCACTCAGCTGCATATGTACCAAGTAGAGACTCAAGCTGAAGGGTACTTTACCTCATCCAGCTAACATCCCAAACCACAAGCACACCTGAGGTTACAGGAGGCAGTGGATGGAGAAATGGTGCCTTGGTAGGTAATACGCACCCAAGTCATCTGGAGAGTAGGTTATATTTAGTGCTGACTAGTACCTGTGTGTGTAAGTCAGATTCATCACGCCAATGGCAGAAAGGAGAAGAGAGAGACAGGGAGCTGAGAGAAACCCTACCTCTTCAAAGATGATCTCAAATAAGACATCTCAGTCAACTTCGTTATTGAGGAAAAATTGACTTACTACAATTGTGATACGTGATCGTCACCTAGCCATCTTAAGTTAAATGCACTATAAACAAAAAACATGTCATATTGTTCTTTAGTCGTAGGGTTCTTTAGTCGTAGGGTTCTTTAGTCGTAGCGTTCTTTAGTCGTAGGGTTCTTTAGTCATATTGTTCTTTAGTCGTAGGGTTCTTTAGTCATATTGTTCTTTAGTCATATTGTTCTTTAGTCGTAGCGTTCTTTAGTCGTAGCGTTCTTTAGTCGCAGTGTTCTTAGTTGAAATGTTTGTTGCTCTGTCCCTGTTCATTAGTGTTGTGTATTTTGTCATGTTCTATGTTTTGTGTGGGTACCAGGAAGAATAGCTGCTGCTTCTTCAACAGCTAATGGGGATCCAAATAAAAATCATAAATCATAACTGTAAGTCACACTAGAAAGGAGCGTCTGTCAAATGACTCAAATGTAAAACGTAAAATGAGAGAGGGAGTGAGATTGAAAGAGAATAGAGGGATGGGATAGAGAGACAGAGCATCAGAGTGAGTGAATAGATAGATGATAGTGGAGAGAGGATGGATGACAGGAGTGTGTGAGCGGTGCATTCTGGGCCTGGGGAGGGAGGAGAGTGTAATCCTGAGCAGTAATTGCTAACTGTCTGCTGGGCTCCCCTGAGATGCATCAAGTGAAGACAAATGGAGGAGACGGCAGGTTAAACCCAGTAACACAGCGCCCAAATGAGGAACTGTGCCGAACAACCCATCCCCCTCTGCAGTACACTTCTAGTAGAATATTGAACACGATATAAGAACAAACCCAGGGTTTGGTGAGCAAGGGGCTGCGTAACTCACATCTTACAATAGAGCAAAAGATCAGCAAAAATATTAAAAATAAAACACTGAAATAAATCTAGATGAATGTTTATTAGACAGAGGGGTGATATTCTATTTCCTGCCTGTCATACTGTAGCAGGCTTTACAAGTTTGTGGATCGATCCACAGCACATTCCGATTGTGTCCCAAATGGCACCCTATTCCCTATATAGTGCACTACTTTTGACCAGAGCACTATAAAGGGTATAGGGTGCCATTTGGGACACAGCCTCAGAGAGCCTGTGAGGGGAAACTGCCCTGTGCTCTGCCTCCCACGCTCTGGAGGCATGGACATTAATTAGTGTTCCTCCTCCAAATGCAAATTCAGCACCTCAGTGGCACCTGGTCGTCCTCGTGAGAGTGCATGCTGGGAAGGGAAGGCGTGGGAGGACTGGACTGGAGACTGGGGACCCACAGTGGTGCTGTAGGTTTCTGCTGCTGCATGATGACAGGGCCAATGACAGACAGCCATTCAAGATGCCAAAAGGGAAATGCATGCAAAGACTGTAGCTGACTGTCAGTTACACTGCATTGTAGGGCACCCACATTCAAAAATATGACAGTTTACTCCAGAATACTACAGTACTTACTATATAATTCTGTAGTATACTGTAGAATACTATACTACACCCTGTAGTATCCCTCGATCATGTGTAGTACCTTTAGAATGATGTTGTATACTGTAGAATACTATGGTAAATACTACAGCAGGGGTAGGAAACCCTGGTCCTGGAGTGCCCAAAGGCACTTCATGTGTTTGATTTAACCAACCTGAAAGACCAGTGTGTGTTGAATGTAGGCAATCACTAATCTGACCATTTAGCTCAGTAGGTCGGGTGTGGTGACTAGTCGGAACAAAATTCTTCAGTACCCGGCATTCCAGGAACAGGGTTGCCTAACCCTGTACTAAAGTATTATCCACAAAAAACACTAATAAATACTACAAAAATATCTGCAAAAACACTAGTCTGCAAAAATACTATATCATTTTAACTATTATTTTAATTTGCATATATCCTGCTCATTCCCCTCCCCCATATCCCAATTTGTGCCACCCATAAGTGTGAAACCTACATACCAAGTACCAAGACCATATTGTGTTCCATACAGGTTATAGAAAAGAGCAGAAGCATTGAACTCTCCATTCAGACTCCTGTCCTACAGTACCTACCTACCTACCTATGTACGTACAGCTTATGGAAAATCTTTAAGTATTTCTCCAGTAGGTTTCCTCAAGGAGAAAGCCTCCACTTATATGTCAAAGATAATAAAACAAAAACACTTCAATTAATACTACAGTAATGTCCCCAAAAATACTACAGTAAATACTCAATTATACTACAGTCAAGCAAAAACACTACAGTAATAACTACAGTCCCCCCAAAACACTACAGTAATAACTACAGTCCCCCCAAAACACTACAGTAATAACTACAGTCCCCCAAAACACTCCAGTAATAACTACAGTCCCCCCAAAACACTACAGTAATAACTACAGTATACCCTACTACAGTCCCCCCAAAACACTACAGTAATAACTACAGTCCCCCCCCAAAACACTACAGTAATAACTACAGTCCCCCAAAACACTACAGTAATAACTACAGTCCCCCCAAAACACTACAGTAATAACTACAGTCCCCCAAAACACTACAGTAATAACTACAGTCCCCCCAAAACACTACAGTAATAACTACAGTCCCCCCAAAACACTACAGTAATAACTACAGTCCCCCAAAACACTACAGTAATAACTACAGTCCCCCAAAACACTACAGTAATAACTACAGTCCCCCTAAAACACTACAGTAATAACTACAGTCCCCCCAAAACACTACAGTAATAACTACAGTCCCCCAAAACACTACAGTAATAACTACAGTCCCCCAAAACACTACAGTAATAACTACAGTCCCCCAAAACACTATAGTAATAACTACAGTCCCCCCAAAACACTACAGTAATAACTACAGTCCCCCAAAACACTACAGTAATAACTACAGTCCCCCAAAACACTACAGTAATAACTACAGTCCCCCAAAACACTACAGTAATAACTACAGTCCCCCAAAACACTACAGTAATAACTACAGTATACCCTACTACAGTCCTCCCCAAAAACTACAGTAATAACTACAGTATACCCTACTACAGTCCCCCAAAACACTACAGTAATAACTACAGTCCCCCAAAACACTACAGTAATAACTACAGTCCCCCCAAAACACTACAGTAGTAACTACAGTCCCCCAAAACACTACAGTAATAACTACAGTATACCCTACTACAGTCCCCCCAAAAACTACAGTAATAACTACAGTATACCCTACTACAGTCCCCCAAAACACTACAGTAAATACTACAGTATACTACAGTCTAGGCATGGGCAAAATACCATTTATACCATATACCGGGTTATTTCATGTAATTAGTGGAAATTGTTAAAAGTACTCTTTGTGCATAGAGTTGTTAACTTTGCAATCATTGGTTTATATTTGGCATACATTTAAAGTGAAACATCGTCTCAGCATCACTCTGTTACCGTGGAATTGCCCTGTACTGACTTCTACAATGTAACTGGTTAGGGTTTTATCTGAGTGTGTAGTAGCCTCAATTGCTATCCATCCGAGTGTCTGAATATTCATCTTACTGATCCATGATCATTCTGTGGATTAGCTTGAGTTGCTAAGTGATAGTGTGCAGCAAAACACCAACTAATTGTACATTCTGATATCTACACATAGCCACACACACTGGGACCATGGGAGAGAGAATATTCCTGCCGGCATATTATACACAGAGGCATGAAAGTGGCAGATAGTTTCCACACCTATAGGAGAAGAGGGCTGTCTGAAACTGGGTAGCGTGTGTGTGTGAGCATCTCTCTCTAACCCACCAGAGGCTCTTTAATTCAGGACCAGACATAGGGAGGTGGGCATCAAAACACACACATCTGCTCAGACTATAGTCGGCTCAGAGAGGTACTCTGTTTTTTCTAAATCAAAGTGTTCTGACAACCAATACTGAGAGGAGATAGATAGATAGATAGATAGATAGATAGATAGATAGATAGATAGATAGATAGATAGATAGATAGATAGATAGATAGATAGATAGATAGATAGATAGATAGATAGATAGATAGATAGATAGATAGATAGATAGATAGATAGATAGATAGATAGATAGATAGATAGATAGATAGATAGATAGAGAGATAGAGAGATAGAGAGATAGAGAGATAGAGAAAGGCAGAGAGAAAAACCTAGCATTTTCCTTCCCACATTACCATCAGTGTTGTTGGAGGCTGTGAGGAAAGAAACTGTGAACGAAATCAATTCAGTCACAACAGATGTTCTGAAGCACAAAAATCCCAAACTCAAATACACATTTAAAATGTGCAAGGGGATAGCAACAGTTGATTCAGCTGCAGCTGTCCAGATTTGGACTTACATAACAGGAACATGCTTCACAAAACATTGCCCATAATTATGGTCCAGCTACAGCAGTTAGGAAGATGGACTGAATATAACAGGGATCATGGCACCCACATTGGAATTCAGCACAACTTCAGCTGGATCTATAGTAGATGGAGAACAGCAGGAGCGTTCAACTATTGATCATAATTGACATCCACAGGTTGAGGCGTCTGACACATCCTATACAGATGTGTGTAGGCCTATCCTATATGTTCACTCACACACACATTTTCTCCTGTTTATGTATGCATGTGGTCACTTCTCTGTTTGCGAGTGTGTGTGTGTGTGTGTGTGTGTGTGTGTGTGTGTGTGTGTGTGTGTGTGTGTGTGTGTGTGTGTGTGTGTGTGTGTGTGTGTGTGTGTGTGTGTGTGTGTAGGGAAAACAGGAATGCAGTAGGGGAGCATCTGCCTGCCTCACTCCACTTCACTTGTCATTGTGTGCAGGAGTTTGGGCGTGTGTGTTTGAGCAGTGTGTGTGAATGTGTGTTTTTGTTTAACTATCCTTGTGGGTACTAAAAGTCCTCACGAGGATAGTAAAACAAGGACAATTGCCAGTCCCCACAATAACAAATGCTATTTTAGGCTTAGGGGTTAGGTTCAGGGTTACAATTACAGTTTTTTTGGATTGCTTACACACTAAAATTAAAAGTAGTACACTATTAGCAAAACCTTACACTCAAGAAGCAAAACATCAGCCCATATTTGCACAACTATAAGCACATTGTCAACCTCACACTTGTTGCAAAACTCTACACACAGTGATTTGCAAAACACTAAACACACTTAACATACATTACACACAAAAATCTATCATGAAGTCACATCCTTGCAATACCAAAGCACTGACTGTCAGATTACCACACCGTCCAACCTATTGGTTCAACACAGTCATCAGGTGTGCAAACACTCGTTTGCTTAATTGTAGACACACCAATCAGGTGTATTAGCACTATAAAAAGCAGCAGGTGAGTTCATCGGCCTTCAAGCACAATGGAAAGAGTCAGAGAAAGAGGAGGAGAAGGACGAGGAGAACGAGGAGGACGAGGAGGAGGAAGACAAGAAGGTGCTCAAAGAGGACCGAATCTGACAAATGAGATCCGCGCAACACTGGTTGACCACGTTGTCAACCACGGCCTGACGCTGAGGGAGGCTGGACTGCGAGTACAGCCAAATCTAAGCCGATATACAGTGGCAAGTGTGATGAGAACATTTAGACTGGAAAATAGGTATTGTAAAAATATCATCATATCAAAAACATCTGCACGGTTTCAGTAACTGCTTACAGTACTGTATTCTATGCACTGTATTCTATGCACTATCAGCACTTCTGTTACCTTTTCCTGTGAAATTACTGTACTATTGTATACTGGTTTTTTTTTCTACATAGGATTGAGGGTCAGGGGCGACAAGGGGGAAGGCCTCCTATGTTCACAGAACAGCAAGAGAGGGAGATAGTAAACATGGTTTTGGCCAACAATGCTATAACACTGAAGCAGCTCCAAGCTAACATGGTCAATAACCACACCCTTTTCAACGATATCCATCAGGTCTCAACATCAACACTGGCACGCATCCTAAAGAAAACATATTCAAACGAAGCAAATTTATCGAGTGCTTTTCGAGCGCAATTCCGAAAGGGTGAAACGACTGCGGCATGATTATGCAGAGGTATGTATTCACTTTAGCAGTGTGATCTTGCATACTGTCTCACAATCTTTTACTGTACTGTAATATGTATACTAGATCTACACTGAACTACACAATTTTGCTTGACACTGTTTTTCAGAGTTGTTTTATGAATGGATGGAGAGGAGATCCAGCATGAGTTCATTTACGTAGATGAGGCTGGGTTCAACCTGACGAGAACACGAAGGAGGGGAAGAAACATCATTGGCCACAGGGCTATAGTCAATGTCCCAGGGCAACGTGGGGGTAATATAACACTCTGTGCAGCCATTACACAGAATGGGGTCCTCCACCGCCTTGCCCATATGGGCCCTTACAACACAGCACTCATACTTACATTCTTGGACCAATTGCACAACATAACAGCAGCAAATCAAATGGATCATATGCAATACATTGTTGTCTGGGACAATGTGTCTTTCCACCGCTCTGCTCTGGTTCAGAACTGGTTTCAGCAACATCCACATTTCACCATCCTATATCTTCCACCATACTCTCCATTCCTCAACCCTATAGAAGAGTTTTTCTCGGCATGGCGGTGGAAGGTATATGATCTCCGTCTCCAGGCTGAGGTACCCCTCATCCAAGCCATGGAGGAGGCCTGTGACCAGGTGTAGGTAGCAGCAATGCAAGGATGGATTCGTCATTCAAGACGTTTCTTTCCAAGGTGTCTTGCTAATGACAACATTGCCTGCGATGTTGATGAAATTCTCTGGCCAGATCCAGCTAGGCGAAGAGACAATGTCTAGTTATTTTTTATTTTTTATTTTTGAACTTACAATACGTAAATTGACGTTTGGTTACAGTATTATGAATCTCCATGTCAACATTTTGGGCGTGTTGAGAAATAAATGAGTTTCTTCAGTCTGCAACATTGGTCTTGTGTAGTGTTTGGTGAATTGACATTATATTTGTACGTTGTTGATAGTAGCCTACTCTAATCATAGGGAAGTAGAAGTGCTAAAAGTGTTTTAGGTTTATCACAGCAGTGTAACTCGTGCAAACAGAGCATAGTAATGTGAAACGTGTGTGTTTCATATGGTAACAAAGTGTGGTTTTTAAAAAGAAGTGTATAGTTTTTACAAGAGTGTTTAATTTTGCAAAGGATCTGTAGTGTTTTGCTAATTGGGTGTGTGGTTGTGCTAATTGTGTGTAGTGTTTTGAAAACACGGGCCCTGTTTTGAAAATCGTGCTTAAGCAATCAAAAAAAACTGTAAGGTTAGGGTAAAAAGGATCGGACATCAAAATCTAAATGCCTGTAGCTCAGGACCTGAAGCAAGGATATGCATATTCTTGATACCATTTGAAAGAAAACACTTTGAAGTTTGTGGAAATGTGAAATTAATGTAGGAGAATATAACACATTAGATCTGGTAATATATATATATATATTGTTCCATTATATTTGAAATGCAAGAGAAAGGCCATAATGTACCATTTAGATTTTGACCACTAAATGGCAGCAGTGTATGTGCAAAGTTTTAGACTGATCCAATGAACCATTTTATTTCTGTTCAAAATGTTGTATCAAGACTGCCCAAATGTGCCTAATTGGTTTATTAATACATTTTCATGTTCATAAATGTGCACTCTCCTCAAACAATAGCATGGTATTTTTCAATGTAATAGCTACTGTAAATTGGACAGTGCAGTTAGATTAACAAGAATTTAAGCTTCCTGCCCATATCAGATATGTCTATGTCCTGTCTATGTCCACAAGGATAGCAATTCAAAAGTGTGTGTGTGTGTGTGGGTGTGTGTGTGTGTGTGTGTGTGTGTGTGTGTGTGTGTGTGTGTGTGTGTGTGTGTGTGTGTGTGTGTGTGTGTGTGTGTGTGTGTGTGAGTGTGTGTATGTGTGTGTGTGTGTCGCTTGAGTGAGTCCTGACATGGCCTCCAAAGTCAACAAGGTGAACAAATAAAGGGAAAAGTAGAGACTACTTAGAGCCCAGGGCAGAGCACACAGCAGTCCTACTAAGCCATCACTACTGCCTCCAGGGGGAGAGAGAGGTATGGAGGATGGGAGAAAAAGAGAGAAACATTTTTGATTGTGCAGAAGAGTATACGGCATAAGAGACTGTGACCAAACAAAGGACCAAGTGATGAGAATGAAAATAAAAAACTTTAACTGACAGAATTGCAACCACAGCTCAACTCACTCAACACATCACTGGAAACAGACTGGAAACTCCAGTGATGTGGGACATGAATGGAGTTCATTCCCATCACTTTCCCTCACATTCACTGACCAAACAAACAAAGCTTAGTTAGTTACACAGGCCTGCACTAACAGTCACACACACACACACACACACACACACACACACACACACACACACACACACACACACACACTCTGGCACACTGCTGACATGGAAAACTAAGAACCAAATATAACCTTGGACTGATAAATTGCTGTGCGAAACTTACAATCCCCTAACAATAACTTATTGCATGTTTTTCACACTTACTAATCATAATTAAACCGACCTCCATCAAAATGCAGTAGCCTATAGATTAATACAGTAGTTAGTCTATACTTTAGTGCAGTATCATCCTCCGCATTGAACTGCATCAGTGTGGTCATCCTCTCTATGACTCTGCTCCGAGGGCCTCTAGGACCCAGGGGACCGCAGGACCTTGCATCTTTACAATCCCCAATGTCATAAGGACTACCGGTATTATTAATGCCCTACACTCTATACTGTACATGCACAGACACAACTATGGCATGCAGATATGACCAGCTAGGGACTAGCTAGCATGTTACAAATTAAAATATTACATCACTTCTACATTCAATTGCAAGGTGAAGCAGCTGGAAGACAGGGGGAGTGAATGGGGGAAGAGGAAGGGAGGATGGAGCGGAGGAGGAGTGGTGGGGAGGTAGGGGGGAGCGAGAGGAAGGGAGAGAGGAGAGGGAGGGGTGGGTGTGTTCTAATAAACCCAGGTTCACCCATCTCAAATCTGCTGCTGCTATGTAGGAGAAGGATGATCCAGAGCCCTGACGCCAGCCAGGCTGCAGCCGGACCCAAGCTGCACGGGATAAAGACAAAAGCCAGAGCGCACCGGAGCAATACAGACAGATGGATACCTCCGAGGCATACGAGGTGGAGGAGATGGCAGGCTGAGTTCTTCCTTCGGGGTGGAGTGAGAGGTGTGTTGAGGCTGTCTCCTCCTGAGGCTGAGTTGTAGCTGCTGCACTGACCCTGGTTCAGTTTACCGAGGCAGCCCGAGTTGCAGAAGGAGTGGACTGTCCCTGGCTCCAAGCAGCCCCGGCCCTTCATCCCCCTCTCTCTCTCCTCTCTGCTCTGCAGGCCTGGCGCTCCCCGAGACGCGACACTGCCCTGGGCCGCTATATCATTCTGGCGCGAGGGGGCGGAGGCAGCAGCAATTCTCCTTAATCAGCATTGCAGCGTACGCACACACACATTCACACACACTGCTCAAACACACACATTCACACACACACGCCTGAACTCCCGCATACAATGACAAGTGGAGTGAGGCAGGTGCTCCCCCTCTTGCATTTGTGTTTCCTCCCTCTCCTAGCACTGGCTCTATTCCGCTCTGAAAACCTCTCAAACCCAAACACACACACTCACGCTGCGCAGACACTCACATCACAACAAATTCTCATCCACATGCTTTTCTCAATGCAGTGGCGCGAGTGGAAAGGAGAAAAGGAGGAAGGGAGCGAGAGAGCCTTCCCTGCTTGACGGCATAAGTCAATTGTTCTCTGTAATCTGTGCAGTTAGCACAGGGACAGTGCTTCTAAGGTCACAGAACTACCACTATGTGCAGGTGTGTGTGTGACGATGAGATAACCCCATGTGGAAACTACAGTCAAGGACATACAGTACCAGTCAAAAGTTTGGACACACCAACTCATTCAAGGGTTTTTCTTTATTTTGACTATTTTTTACATTGTAGAATAATAGTGAAGACATCACAACTATAAAATAACACATGGAATCATGTAGTAACCAAAAAGAGTTAAACAAATCTAAATATATTCTCTTTGCTTATTTCAGCTGTTCTCATAATATGAACTTGGTCTTCTACCAAATAGGGCTATCTTCTGTATAACAACCCTACCTTGTCACAACACAACTTATTGGCTCAAACGCATCAACTTTTAACTAGGCACACCTGTTAATTGAAATGCATTCCAGGTGACTACTTAATGAAGCTGGTTGAGAGAATGCCAAGAGTGTTCAAAGCTGTCATCAAGGCAAAGGGTGGCTACTTTGAATCATTTCAAATATAAAATATATTTTGATTTGTTTAACACTTTTTTGGTTGCTACATGATTCCATATGTGTTATTTCATAGTGTTGATGTCTTCACTAGTATTCTACAATGTAGAAAATAGTAAAAATAAAGAAAAACCCTTGAAAGAGTAGGTGTCCAAACTTTTGACTGGTACTGTACATGTCAAACAATCTGCCATCGTTCACGTCTCTGTTATTCTCTCTGCCTCGCTCCCTCATCCAGCTTTCCTGAAGAGACAAAACCCAGCTATCAGACCACTGCGCAATTCTCTAGAAAGGGCAAGGTCAATGAAGAGATGTGATAGCAGAGATATGACACTAGGTTTACTGTACGGCTACTCTCCTCGGCAGCCTGCACTGCTCTGCTCCACACACAGCACAGTGTTTGGAAGGGAGGAGGTGATCATTTCGATACGGCTGCCAAGGGTTCATGCAGTGTGCTGCGTTCCCATTCCAAGGTGATCTTGACCACCGCACCGATTTCTACCCCCGTGCGCGTGTGTGTTTGTACATGTGTGTGGGCACCTTGAAGAAGGGGAAGAGTCTCACTTACAGCGATGCTCATGGATACACACACGTATCCCAACGATAACGTAACACACACATGCCTTTACACCAGCTTGGCTGTCTTCTGACCATGGCCTCTTTAGCCCTCAAAACAGCAGCCAATGTTGTCTCGGTCCAAAATTTTATTTTTATTACCTCTATTTAACTAGGCAAGCCAGTTAAGTACAAATTCTTATTTTCAATGACAGCCTAGGAACTGCCTGTTCAGGGGCAGAATGACAAATTTGTACCTTGTCAGCTCAGGGATTTGAACTTGTAGCCTTCTGGTTACTAGTCCAATGCTCTAACCACTAGGCTACCCTGCATGCTAATGAGCATTGTTTTTTATGGTGGTTGTTATCCAGTTGAATTCTGCTCAAGTTGCTGCCTTTGGGAAGGAAACACCATGAGCTCCATGGGATGTCATAGTACTTTTATAAACAGTGCTTGTCAGGCCTCCCGAGTGGTGCAGTGGTCTAAGGCACAGCATTGCAGTGCCACTAGAGATTCTTGGTTCGAGTCCAGGCTCTGTCGCAGCCGGCCGCGACCGAGAGACCCATGGGGCAGTGCACAATTGGCCCAGCGTCGTCCGGGTTAGGCGATGGTTTGGCTGGCAGGGATGTCCTTGTCCCATTGTGGACTAGCGACTTCTGTGGGGGGCTGGGCGCTGTGCATGCTGACACGGTCGCCAGGTGTACAGATTGGTGTGGCTGGCTTCTGGTGGGCATTGTGTCAAGAAACATTGCAGTTTGGTCGTATTTCAGAGGACGCACTGTTCTCGACCTTCGCCTCTCCTGAGTCCATACGGGAGTTACAGCGATGGGGACATGGAGATGGACAGGGAGAGGTGGTGTAGGAACAGGGAGAGTGGATATAGGGACATGGAGATGGACAGGGAGAGGTGGTGTAGGAACAGGGAGAGTGGATATAGGGACATGGAGATGGACAGGGAGAGGTGGTGTAGGAACAGGGAGAGTGGATATAGGGACATGGAGATGGACAGGAGAGGTGGTGTAGGAACAGGGAGGAGAGTGGATATAGGGACATGGAGATGGACAGGGAGAGGTGGTGTAGGAACAGGGACATGGAGAGTGGATGGATATAGGGACATGGAGATGGACAGGGAGAGGTGGTGTAGGAACAGGGAGAGTGGATATAGGGACATGGAGATGGAGAGGTGGTGTAGGAACAGGGAGAGTGGATATAGGGACATGGAGATGGACAGGGAGAGGTGGTGTAGGAACAGGGAGAGTGGATATAGGGACATGGAGATGGACAGGGAGAGGTGGTGTAGGAACAGGGAGAGTGGATATAGGGACATGGAGATGGACAGGGAGAGGTGGTGTAGGAACAGGGAGAGTGGATATAGGGACATGGAGATGGACAGGGAGAGGTGGTGTAGGAACAGGGAGAGTGGATATAGGGACATGGAGATGGACAGGGAGAGGTGGTGTAGGAACAGGGAGAGTGGATATAGGGACATGGAGATGGACAGGGAGAGGTGGTGTAGGAACAGGGAGAGTGGATATAGGGACATGGAGATGGAGAGGTGGTGTAGGAACAGGGAGAGTGGATATAGGGACATGGAGATGGACAGGGAGAGGTGGTGTAGGAACAGGGAGAGTGGATATAGGGACATGGAGATGGACAGTGGATATAGGGGAGAGGTGGTGTAGGAACAGGGAGAGTGGATATAGGGACATGGAGATGGACAGGGAGAGGTGGTGTAGGAACAGGGAGAGTGGATATAGGGACATGGAGATGGACAGGGAGAGGTGGTGTAGGAACAGGAGAGTGGATATAGGGACATGGAGATGGAGAGGTGGTGTAGGAACAGGGAGAGTGGATATAGGGACATGGAGATAGAGTGGGTGTAGGGACAGGGAGAGTGGATATAGGGACATGGAGATAGAGGGGGTGTAGGGACAGGGAGAGTGGATATAGGGACATGGAGATGGACAGGGAGAGTGGGTACAGGGACAAGGATAGTGGATATAGGGACATGGAGATAGAGGGGGTGTAGGGACAGGGAGAGTGGATATAGGGACATGGAGATGGACAGGGAGAGTGGGTATAGTGACATGGAGATGGACAGGGAGAGTGGGTGTAGGAACAGGGAGATGGACAGGGAGAGGGGGTATATGGAGATGGAGAGGTGGTGTAGGGACAAGGAGAGTGGGTATAGGGACATGGAGATGGACAGGGAGAGGTAGTGTAGGGACAGGGAGAGGGGGTGTATGGACATGGAGATGGACAGGGAGAGTGGGTGTAGGGAATTGGAGATGGAGAGGTAGTGTAGGGACATGGACAGGGAGAGGGGGTGTATGGACATGGAGATGGACAGGGAGAGTGGGTGTAGGGAATTGGAGATGGAGAGGTAGTGTAGGGACATGGACAGGGAGAGGGGGTGTAGGGACTTGGAGATGGACAGGAAGAGGTAGTGTAGGTACATGGACAGGGAGAGGTAGTGTGGGGACATGGACAGGGAGAGGTAGTGTGGGGACAGGGACAGGGGGTGTAGGGACATGGAGAAGGACAGGGAGAGTTAGTGTAGGGACAGGGACAGGAACAGGGGGATATAGGGACATGGAGAAGGACAGGAGAGTTAGTGTAGGGACAGGGACAGGGGGTATAGGGACATAGGGACATGGATGGAAGGTGGTGGAACAGGAGAGTGGAGTGTATAAGGACAGGGACAGGGGAGAGGTAGTGTAGGGACAGGGAGAGGATATAGGGACATGTAGGGACAGGGACATGGAGGAGAGGTAGTGTAGGGGACAGGAGAGAGGGACAGTGATGGACAGGGAGAGGAGTGTAGGGACAGGGAGAGGTAGTATAGGGACAGGGGGAGAGGTAGTGTAGGGACAGGGACAGGGAGAGGTAGTGTAGGGACAGTGGGACAGGGAGAGGTAGTGTAGGGACAGGGACAGGATGGACAGGAGAGAGGTAGTGTAGGGACTTGGAGATGGACAGGAAGAGGTAGTGTAGGGACAAGGAGAGGTAGTGTAGGTACATGGACAGGGAGAGGTAGTGTAGGGACAGGACAGGGAAAGGGGTGTAGGGACATGGAGAAGGACAGGGAGAGTTAGTGTAGGGACAGGGAGAGGGTGGATATAGGGACATGGAGATGGACAAGGAGAGGTAGTGTGGAGATGGACAGGGACAGGGACAGGGGGATATATAGGGACATAGGGACATGGAAAAGGACAGGGAGAGTTAGTGTAGGGACAGGACAGGGAGAGGTAGTAGGGACATAGGACAGGGAGAGGTAGGAACAGTGTGGATATAGGGACAGGGAGAGGAAGTGTAGGACATATAGGGACAAGGAGAGGTAGGGTGTGGGGACAGGGAGGGAGGTAGTGTAGGACAAAGGGAGAAAAGGTAGTGTAGGGACAGGGAGAGGTAGTATAGGGACAGGGAGAGGTAGTGTAAGGACAGGGAGAGGTAGTGTGGAGGGACAGGACAGGGAGAGGTAGTGTAGGGACAGGAGAGAGGTAGTATAGGGACAAGATGGAGAGGTAGTGTAGGAACAAGGGACAGGAGAGACAGGAGAGGTGGTGTAGGGACAGGAGAGATAGGGACAGGAGAGGTAGTGTGGGGACAGGGAGAGGTAGTGTAGGGAGGGACAGGGAGGGGTAGTGTAGGGACAGGGGAAAGGTGTGTAGGGACATATAGGGACAGGAGAGGTAGTGTAGGGACAGGGAGAGGTAGTGTAGGGACAGGGACAGGGAGAGGTGAAGTGTAGGGACAGGGACAGGGAGAGGTAGTGTGGGGACAGGGAGAGGTGGAAAGACAGGGAGGGACAGGGAGAATGGAGGAAGTGTGTAGGGACAGGGACAGGAGAGGTGGGACAGGGACAGGGAGAAGGAAAGTAGTGTAGGGACAGGGACAGGGAGAGGTAGTGTAGGGACAGGGACAGGGACAGGGAGAGGTAGTGTAGGACAAGGACAGGAGAGGTAGTGTAGGACAGGACAGGGAGAGGTAGTGTAGGACAGGGACAGGGACAGGGAGAGGTAGTGTAGGGACAGGGACAAGGGAGTGTAGGGACAGGGACAGGGAAAGGAAGAGGTAGTGTGGGGACAGGAGAGGTAGTGTAAGGGACAACAGCGACAGGGAGAGGTAGTGTAGGGACAGGGAGAGGTAGTGTAGGGACAGGGAGAGGGAAGTGTAGGGACAGGAGAGGTAGTGTAGGGACAGCGACAGGGAGAGGTAGTGTAGGGACAGGGAGAGGTAGGGACAGGAGTGTAGGGACAGGGACAGGGAGAGGTAGTGTGGGGACAGGGAGAGGTAGTGTGGGGACAGGGACAGGAGAGAAAGTGTGGGGACAGGGAGAGGTAGTGTGGGAACAGGAGAGGTAGTGTAGGGACAGGAGAGGTAGTGTAGGGACAGGGACAGGGAGAGGTAGTGTGGGGACAGGGACAGGAGAGGTAAGTGTGGGGACAGGGAGAGGTAGTGTGGGAACAGGGAGAGGTAGTGTGGGGACAGGGAGAGGTAGTGTGGGAACAGGGAGAGGTAGTGTAGGGACAGGGAGAGGTAGTGTGGGGACAGGGACAGACAGATGGAGAGGGGGTAAAGGGACAGCAGGGTTCTCCCCCGGATTTTTTTAACAAGGTGGTGCTGCTGAGAACACCTGTAACTGCCATTTCCTGTAATCTAGAACAAAATATACTATATTAGGGTGTGGTGCCTCGCCTTAAATGATAACAAATAAAGTTAAAATATACATTTTTAAAAACATTTACAAAGTGGTGCAGCCAGTCCACAAGGTGGCGCAGCACCCCTCTTACATTCTACGGGGAGGACCCTGGACAGGGAGAGGGAGAGGGGTTACAGGGACAAGGAGAGGGGTTATAGGGGCAGGGGTTACAGGGACAGGGAGAGGGGTTATAGGGACAAGGAGAGGGGTTATAGGGACAGGGAGAGGGGTTATAGGACAGGGAGAGGGGTTACAGGGACAGGGAGAGGGGTTATATGGACAGGAGAGGGGTTATAGGACAGGGAGAGGGGTTATAGGACAGGAGAGGGGTTATAGGGACAGGAGAGGGGTTACAGGTACAGGGAGAGGGGTTACAGGGACAGGGGTTACAGGGACAGGGACAGGGTTACAGGGACAGGGAGAGGGGTTACAGGGACAGGGAGAGGGGTTACAGGGACAGGGGTTACAGGGACAGGGACAGGGTTATAGGGACAGGAGAGGGGTTACAGGGACAGGGAGAGGGGTTACAGGGACAGGGGTTACAGGGACAGGGAGAGGGGTTATAGGGACAGGGAGAGGGGTTATAAGGAGAGGGGACAGGGACAGGGACACGGCCTGCAACGAAAACATGCGGTCTCTCCTTCACTGCAGCCGAGGTGAGTAAGACATTTAAACGTGTTAACCCTCGCAAGGCTGCAGGCCCAGACGGCATCCCAAACCGCGCCCTCAGAGCATGCGCAGACCAGCTGGCCGGTGTGTTTACGGACATATTCAATCAATCCCTATACCAGTCTGCTGTTCCCACATGCTTCAAGAGGGCCACCATTGTTCCTGTTCCCAAGAAAGCTAAGGTAACTGAGCTAAACGACTACCGCCCCGTAGCACTCACTTCCGTCATCATGAAGTGCTTTGAGAGACTAGTCAAGGACCATTTCACCTCCACCCTACCTGACACCCTAGACCCACTCCAATTTGCTTACCGCCCAAATAGGTCCACAGACGATGCAATCTCAACCACACTGCACACTGCCCTAACCCATCTGGACAAGAGGAATACCTATGTGAGAATGCTGTTCATCGACTACAGCTCGGCATTCAACACCATAGTACCCTCCAAGCTCGTCATCAAGCTCGAGACCCTGGGTCTCGACCCCGCCCTGTGCAACTGGGTACTGGACTTCCTGACGGGCCGCCCCCAGGTGGTGAGGGTAGGCAACAACATCTCCCCCCCTCTGATCCTCAACACTGGGGCCCCACAAGGGTGCGTTCTGAGCCCTCTCCTGTACTCCCTGTTCACCCACGACTGCGTGGCCACGCACGCCTCCAACTCAATCATCAAGTTTGCGGACGACACAACAGTGGTAGGCTTGATTACCAACAATGACGAGACTGCCTACAGGGAGGAGGTGAGGGCCCTCGGAGTGTGGTGTCAGGAAAATAACCTCACACTCAACGTCAACAAAACTAAGGAGATGATTGTGGACTTCAGGAAACAGCAGAGGAACACCCCCCCTATCCACATCGATGGAACAGTAGTGGAGAGGGTAGCAAGTTTTAAGTTCCTCGGCATACACATCACAGACAAACTGAATTGGTCCACTCACACAGACAGCATCGTGAAGAAGGCGCAGCAGCGCCTCTTCAACCTCAGGAGGCTGAAGAAATTCGGCTTGTCACCAAAAGCACTCACAAACTTCTACAGATGCACAATCGAGAGCATCCTGGCGGGCTGTATCACCGCCTGGTACGGCAACTGCTCCGCCCTCAACCGTAAAGCTCTCCAGAGGGTAGTGAGGTCTGCACAACGCATCACCGGGGGCAAACTACCTGCCCTCCAGGACACCTACACCACCCGATGTTACAGGAAGGCCATAAAGATCATCAAGGACATCAACCACCTGAGCCACTGCCTGTTCACCCCGCTATCATCCAGAAGGCGAGGTCAGTACAGGTGCATCAAAGCTGTGACCGAGAGACTGAAAAACAGCTTCTATCTCAAGGCCATCAGACTGTTAAACAGCCACCACTAACATTGAGTGGCTGCTGCCAACACACTGACACTGACACTGACTCAACTCCAGCCACTTTAATAATGGGAATTGATGGGAAATGATGTAAATATATCACTAGCCACTTTAAACAATGCTACCTTATATAATGTTACTTACCCTACATTATTCATCTCATATGCATACGTATATACTGTACTCTATATCATCGACTGCATCCTTATGTAATACATGTATCACTAGCCACTTTAACTATGCCACTTTGTTTACATACTCATCTCATATGTATATACTGTACTCGATACCATCTACTGTATCTTGCCTATGCTGCTCTGTACCATCACTCATTCATATATCCTTATGTACATAATCTTTATCCCCTTACACTGTGTATAAGACAGTAGTTTTGGAATTGTTAGTTAGATTACTTGTTGGTTATTACTGCATTGTCGGAACTAGAAGCACAAGCATTTTGCTACACTCGCATTAACATCTGCTAACCATGTGTATGTGACAAATAAAATTGGATTTGATTTGATTTGATTTAGGGACAGGGAGAGGGGTTCTAGGGAGAGGGGTTACAGGGACAGGGAGAGGGAGAGGGGGAGGGGTTACAGGGACAGGAGAGGGGTTACAGGGACAGGGAGAGGGGTTACAGGGACAGGGACAGGGGTTACAGGGACAGGGAGAGGGAGAGGGGTTACAGGGACAGGGGTTACAGGGACAGGGACTACAGCAGGGGTTACAGGGACAGGGGTTACAGGGAGAGGGGTTATAGGAACAGGGGTTACAGGGACAGGGACAGGGGTTACAGGGACAGAGGTTACAGGGACAGGGAGAGGGGTTATAGGGACAGGGACAGGGGATATAGGGACAGGGAGGGGGTTACAGGGACAGGGGAGGGAGGGGGGTTACAGGGACAGGGGTTACAGGGACAGGGACAGGGGTTATAGGGACAGGGAGGGAGGGGTTACAGGGACAGGAGAGGGGTTATAGGGGACAGGGACAGGGGTTACAGGGACAGGGAGAGGGGTTATAGGGGCAGGGAGGGGGTTACAGGGACAGGGGTTACAGGGAGAGGGGTTACAGGGACAGGGACAGGGGTTATAGGGAGAGGGGTTATAGGGACAGGAGGGGTTACAGGGACAGGGAGAGAGTTATAGGGACAGGGTTACAGGGACAGGAGTTACAGGGACAGGGAGAGGGGTTATAGGACAGGAGAGGGGTTATAGGGACAGGGAGAGGGGTTACAGGGAGAGGGAGAGGGGTTATAGGGACAGGGAGAGGGGTTACAGGGACAGGGAAAGGGGTTACAGGGATGGGGAGAGGGAGAGGGGTTATAGGGACAGGGAGGGTGGTTATAGGGACAGGGAGGGGGTTACAGGGACATGGAGGGAGGGGGTTATAGGGACAGGGAGGGGTTACAGGGACAGGGAGAGGGGTTACAGGGACAGGGAGAGGGGTTACAGGGACAGGGGAGAGGGGTTACAGGGACAGGGAGGAGAGGGGTTACAGGGACAGGGGTTACAGGGACAGGGACAGGGGTTACAGCAGGGGTTACAGGGACAGGGGTTACAGGGAGAGGGGTTATAGGAACAGGGGTTACAGGGACAGGGACAGGGGTTACAGGGACAGAGGTTACAGGGACAGGGAGAGGGGTTATAGGGACAGGGACAGGGATATAGGGACAGGGAGGGGGGGTTACAGGGTCAGGGGTTATAGGGACAGGGAGGGGGAGGGGGTTACAGGGACAGGGGTTACAGGGACAGGGAGACGGGTTACAGGGACAGGGGTTACAGGGACAGGGAGAGGGGTTATAGGGGCAGGGAGAGGGGTTACAGGGACAGGAACAGGGAGGGAGGGGTTATACAGGGGGCAGGGAGGGGTTACAGGGACAGGGGTTACAGGGAGAGGGGTTACAGGGACAGGGGTTATAGGGAGAGGGGTTATAGGGACAGGGAGGGGGTTACAGGGACAGGGAGAGAGTTATAGGGACAGGGGTTACAGGGACAGGAGTTACAGGGACAGGGAGAGGGGTTATAGGGACAGGGAGAGGGGTTATAGGGACAGGGAGGGGGTTACAGGGACAGGGAGAGGGAGAGGGGTTATAGGGACAGGGAGAGGGGTTACAGGGACAGGGAAAGGGGTTACAGGGATGGTGAGAGGGAGAGGGGTTATAGGGACAGGAGGGGGTTATAGGGACAGGGAGAGGGTTATAGGGACATGGAGGGGTTATAGGGACAGGAGAGGGGTTACAGGGACAGGGAGAGGGGTTACAGGGACAAGGTGAGGGGTTATAGGGACAGGGAGAGGGGTTACAGGACAGGAGAGGGGTTACAGGGAGGAGAGGGGTTACAGGGACAGGGGACAGGGACAGGGGTTACAGGACAGGAGAGGGGTTACAGGGACAGGAGAGGGGAGGGACAGGGAGAGGGTTACAGGGACAGGGGAGGGGTTACAGGGACAGGGACAGGGGTTACAGGGACAGGAGGGGGGGTTACAGGGACAGGGAGAGGGGTTACAGGGACAGGGAGAGGGGTTACAGGGACAGGGAGGGGTTATAGGGACAGGGAGGGGTTACAGGGACAGGGAGAGGGTTACAGGGACAGGGAGAGGGGTTACAGGGACAGGGGTTATAGGGACAGGGACAGGGGTTATAGGGACAGGGAGAGGGAGAGGGGTTATAGGACAGGGGGAAGGGGGTTATAGGGACAGGAGGGGTTATAGGACAGGAGGGGGTTATAGGGACAGGGAGGGGTTACAGGGACAGGGAGGAGGTTATAGGAGGGAGGGGTTACAGGGACAGGGAGAGGGAGAGGGGTTACAGGGAGAGGGAGGGAGGGGGTGTAGGAACAGGGAGAGGGAGAGGGGTTATAGGGACAGGGAGAGGGGTTATAGGAACAGGGAGAGGGGTTATAGGGACAGGGAGAGGGAGGGGGTTATAGGGACAGGGAGGGGGGTTATAGGGACAGGGAGGGGGGGTTATAGGAACAGGGAGAGGGAGAGGGGTTATAGGGACAGGGAGGGGTTATAGGGACAGGGTCATAGGAGGGAGGGGTTACAGGGACAGGGGTGTAGGAACAGGAGAGGGGTTACAGGGACAGGGAGAGGGGTTACAGGGACAGGGGTGTAGGAACAGGGAGAGGGGTTACAGGGACAGGGAGAGGGGTTACAGGGACAGGGGGTGTAGGAACAGGGAGAGGGGTTACAGGGACAGGGAGAGGGGTTACAGGGACAGGGGGTGTAGGAACAGGGAGAGTCCACACACAAATGCATAGAGTATTTGCTTGGACCCTTAGTATTATTCGCTTGATTAAAGAAACTAATGTAAAAGTGACAGTTATTTTTCTGGCCACAGTGCCAGAAATTCTGCAGCCTAAAGTGAGAAAAGAGGAGCTGTGAACACAGAGCTGTAATAGTGTCAGCGAGAGATCGGACATTGCTGTTGGGTGCTGGTGGCTCTCAGTGTGCTGGGGGAGAAAGTGTGTTCTGGTGTGCAGAACGCACATGTCCTGAGGCTTGTACCACGAGGACAGGGAGGAAAGCCAGCTACCTCCATTAACATCACACTTGACCTTAATATTTAACGATCTCCTTTAACAGAGGGTTACAATGCAAAGCTATAGCTAAAATTGGTTCCACTGGTCTGTGTCTGTGGATGTGTGAGAAAACTTCACAGTATCAATGGTCTCTGAATGTCATGCATGATGCATCGTCACTACAGTAAGATCCAGCAGACAGAATAAGCAGAAGCACACACACTGTGTATCAACTCAACCAACCCTGTGATCAATCTCTTTAGTCAGGTCACTTATAGGTCATTATAAACTGGATGGTTCGAGCCCTCAATGCTGATTGGCTGGCGGCCGTGGTATATCAGACAGTATACAAGGGGTATGACAAAATATTTTTACTGCTCTAATTACGTTGGTAACCAGTTTATAATGGCAAAAAAGGCACCTTGGGGGTTTGTGGTATATGGCCAACATACCACGGCTAAGGGTTGTGTCCAGGCACTCCGCATTGCGTCGTGCATAAGAATAGACCTTAGCCGTGGTATATTGGCCATATAACACACCCCCTCGTGCCTCATTGCTTAAAGAGACAGCAGCCTACACACTGCAACAAAATAACATAATTAGGCTTTACTATCACTGTTGTCATACTGCATTACCCTACTGTCAGCCTACTGTAAACACATCCAGTCCAATGGGGTGTAGCTAGGGTTGCAAAGGTGGAAACTTTCACAGTTTACCAGTAAATTACCAGAATTTTGGTATCTTTCAAGGATTTTATGTAATCTATCACAAGACATCTAGTGGCCATTCTAGGTACTTCAGTTTATCACAGGTGTCTGTAATTATCTCAGGCGTTCTCTCTGGCCATATCACATGTAACATCTATGAAATAATTACATAAGAAGATTTTAAAATAAAAAGTAGGATGACAAAGCTGTAAAACATTATCTGAAATATAAACCATCAATTTAGAGAATACCATTGGTGTTTAATATGAGGGTCTCAGCATGAAATATATATATTTGTTTCATTTTACTATGTCAATATGTATTTGTTGTCAACGTCTTGTCATCAAGCTGGTGGCAGTTGAATACTATAAAATGAATACTATATATGGATGTTTTATTAAAGTATAAATGACCAACGTTGCCATAGATTTTCTGTTAATTACCAAAATTACTGAAGATTCTGGTCACTTTGGTAAATCACCTGCAGATTTGCTACGTCCTATTCACCCCCGCCAGAACCCTGGTGGTGTAAACCAGACAAGAGAGCAGAGAACACAGCATTCTGGATCAGTCGGTCTGAAACACAGACTAACCGAAGTGAGGACATTTAAACTTTGTTAAATAACATTCTCATTAGACCAATTACTGAGTTTGGAAATAAAACCCAGACATTTCTCCTCACAGCCCCAATCAAATCAAATACTCGGTGCTCATTAGTTTTAGACCCACCGAAGTGTCTCAGTTCAAAGGCGGTAACATTTTTCTCTGAGAAAAAGGGAGCAATGTTTGAACAAGAATTGTGCAATTATGGAGGAAACTTTCTGTGGGCGATGGACAATTTTAAAGAGGACAGTAGTTATGGCGGTGGCAGCCAAATGAACCTTTTCGCATTTAAAAAAAATCTTCTTTATGTTCTTTTATCGATTGATGCTGAAATGACAGTCA